>NW_020176827.1:0-203 GCF_003031525.2 Neophocaena asiaeorientalis asiaeorientalis | reverse complement strand
CGGGGCTCCTCCCTGTGCTCCGCAGCAGGCCTGGGGGAGCCAGGTTCACGGGGGCTCAGGCTGGCCCAGGCAGTGAGCTCAGGGACTGGGGCTTCAGCATCAGGAGTAGCCGGCTCTAGGAGCAGGAATTTTGTGGCCTGGGGTCTGGTAGCCTGGCTGCCAGTCCCAGATGTGCCGGGGACTCCGCGTGCCCTTGGCTGAGT
>NW_020176826.1:0-203 GCF_003031525.2 Neophocaena asiaeorientalis asiaeorientalis | reverse complement strand
TTGGCAGGTCCAGACTTTTCCCCCGACTCCCTCCTGGCTAGCTGTGGTGCGCTAATATCCCCTACAGGCTGTGCTCACGCCGCCAACCCCAGTCCTCTCCCTGTACCAAAGCCTGAGCCTCAACCCCCAGCCCCTGCCCACCCTGGCGGGTAAGCAGACAATCCTCTTGGGCTGGTGAGTGCCAGTCAGCACCAATCCTCTGT
>NW_020176825.1:0-203 GCF_003031525.2 Neophocaena asiaeorientalis asiaeorientalis | reverse complement strand
TTTTTAAACAAAAATGCATCCATCAGGGAATATGTAAATAGGACACGTTCTCTTCATGTTAACACAAGCCTGTCTTTTTTCTGTCAAGTATAGAAAAAGTAATATACATATATATGTTATATAGAACTTTAAGTGGCCCTGCTTTGTTCCTTGGCCTAAATATTAGTTCCTTGATATCCCTGTTGCTTTAGAAAAGAGGGCTT
>NW_020176824.1:0-203 GCF_003031525.2 Neophocaena asiaeorientalis asiaeorientalis | reverse complement strand
AATCTGAATGAGATCCTTTCTGGGTAGCGTAATCTTGGTTGTAGGTTTTTCTCTTTCATCTCTTTAACTATTTCCTGCTACTCCCTTCTGTCCTGCAGATTTTTGCTGAAAAATCACCTGATAACCTTATAGAGATTGCTTTGTATGTTATTTTTTTGCTTCTCTCTTGCTGCTTTTAATATTTTTTCTTTGAATTTAATTTT
>NW_020176823.1:0-203 GCF_003031525.2 Neophocaena asiaeorientalis asiaeorientalis | reverse complement strand
ACCTGTTTTATTCCTTCAATTTAAGTGGGTCATAGAAAATATAACATTATTGCATCCATTTGAATTGAAGGCTTGTTATGCAAAATTTTTTCTTCTTCTTCTTTCACCTTTTAATTCTAAAGAGTATGATTACTCTAGGTAAAAAATGAGATCATTAGTTATGTTCCCTTACTTTTAAAGGAAATTGTCCAAATCACATTTGT
>NW_020176822.1:0-203 GCF_003031525.2 Neophocaena asiaeorientalis asiaeorientalis | reverse complement strand
GAGGCGCAGAGACATTACGTGGCCTACTCAAGATGTCAAGTCAGCAAGGGGCAGGGGTCAGGTTTGTACCCAGGCAGGCTGACTGCAGAATCCACCATCTCTGCCAGTGCGTAGGGTTGCTTATCCCAGGATCCTCTGAGGGCAGGCCCCGTGCTGGGTGCTGGGGATGCAGTGCAGCTAAAACCAGGCTTATCCTTGCCCTT
>NW_020176821.1:0-203 GCF_003031525.2 Neophocaena asiaeorientalis asiaeorientalis | reverse complement strand
ATTTTTGAGATCACTCTGCCTTAGTCTATTTGGGCTGTTTTAACAGAATACCAGACTAGGTGGCTTTTAAACAATAGAAATCTATTTCTCACAGTTTTGGAAGCTGGGAAGTCTGAAGATCATGGTGCTGGCAGATTTGCCGTCTGGTGAGAGCCCACTTCCTGGTTTATAGATGGCTGTCTTCTCACTGTGTCCTCAGACAG
>NW_020176820.1:0-203 GCF_003031525.2 Neophocaena asiaeorientalis asiaeorientalis | reverse complement strand
AGGGTTTGCTTTACTGCCCATAGAACTGTATGGAAATGAAAAGATGACTTTGATATTCCTGGACATATATTGAATATCCAGGAATTGGACCAACGTGAATAAGTATAATGAGTAATTCCATTAAGCATAAAATACTCTACCACAAATTTTGCTCAGTTTAGGCATTGAGGCATTAGTTATTTCCACTCTCATATCCCTCATAC
>NW_020176819.1:0-203 GCF_003031525.2 Neophocaena asiaeorientalis asiaeorientalis | reverse complement strand
CAGTGCTTTCTTATAGGAACTTTCCCACCAGGTGAGCCAACCGGATCCAAAGAGCAGAGGCCTCTCCTTTTACATTTTACTCCAGGTAAAAGGTGAAAAAGAAGGATAGACTACTGCCTTCTGCACCCTCTGGTGCAGTAACGGGTGCCTCTAGTGGGCATCAAGCATGAAGGGCTGTTGGCATCAGAGAAGAGCAGGCCATT
>NW_020176818.1:0-203 GCF_003031525.2 Neophocaena asiaeorientalis asiaeorientalis | reverse complement strand
CGTTAAAAGCACACATGCTAAAGTTAAGTACAGCTGTAACATCCAATTGCATTCAGTCCCTGTGACAAACTGAAACGTCCACAAAAAATATAAAAGAAAGAGGTGCCCTCTGCTAGCCAGAGTTTTTATTGGCACTAAGAAAGGAGAGACAGGCCATAATTTATCACAGATATTTCTATCAAGGGTACAACACAAGCTATTGA
>NW_020176817.1:0-203 GCF_003031525.2 Neophocaena asiaeorientalis asiaeorientalis | reverse complement strand
TATTATAACTCCAGGGTAGTGATGAGAATAAATGATATTTCGAGGTATCTGCAGCATATACGTGATATGAAGTGACCTGTGATTTCTATTGGGGACCAAATTAACTATGCTGCTGATCTACTGTGGTTCGTTGCCTACATTCATAATGGAAGGAAGTGCTGGTTTTAGTTAGAGATTTGTGAAAACTGAGATGTACTTTTATT
>NW_020176816.1:0-203 GCF_003031525.2 Neophocaena asiaeorientalis asiaeorientalis | reverse complement strand
ATTAAACAAATTACTGAAAGCATTTTTTTTCTAAAATTATCTATTATTCTATCTAAAATAGCATATTTAGCACCCTCAAAATTATTACCTCCTCCTCCAAGCACTCTGGGAACATGCACAAAAATACATTCAGTTTCTTCTGATTTCTTCCCCTATTACCACTCGCCTCTCTAAAATCATAAAAGGCCTCTTGTCTATCAAAT
>NW_020176815.1:0-203 GCF_003031525.2 Neophocaena asiaeorientalis asiaeorientalis | reverse complement strand
TATACTTTTTAGCACTTGTTATCATTGGTGGATTTGTTTTTAGGTTGGCTGCTCTCTTCCTTCTTTCTTTCCTTTTTCCTTTTTAAATTACATTTTAATTTTTTATTTTCAATAATTTTTTACTTTAATAACTATTTTATTTTACTCTCTTTTTTCTTTCTATTTTTTCTCCCTTTTTTTCTGAGCTGTGTGGCTGACAGGGT
>NW_020176814.1:0-203 GCF_003031525.2 Neophocaena asiaeorientalis asiaeorientalis | reverse complement strand
GTTTTTATTTCCATTACTCTGAGAGGTGGATCAAAAAAGATATTGCTGAGATTTATATCAGAGAGTGTTCTGCCTATGTTCTCCTCTAAGTGTTTTATGGTGTCAGTTCTCACATTTAGGACTTTAATCCATTTTGATTTTATTTTTGTGTACGGTGTTAGAGAGTGTTTTAATTTCATTCTTTTACATGTAACTGTCCAGTT
>NW_020176813.1:0-203 GCF_003031525.2 Neophocaena asiaeorientalis asiaeorientalis | reverse complement strand
TATTTAATAGTCATAACGATCCAGGGAGGTAGTTACCATTTACTTCTGTGCTCCAAAACCTGGCGTCGTGTCTGGCAGACCCCGGACACTTGAGACTTTATTGAAAAAGAGATGCACGTGAGGGATTAAGAGCTCAGGATCTATAGACCCATTGCCAAGGTGCAGGCCTGGGGTGCGATTTATTTTGGGATAGTGAGCAAGTT
>NW_020176812.1:0-203 GCF_003031525.2 Neophocaena asiaeorientalis asiaeorientalis | reverse complement strand
AATAGCTAAAGTGCACTAGTATTGGGTATTTTCTTCTCTCCAAGTAGAAAATTTGAGCTAGCAGCATTGCATGTTTTTTTCCCCCCAGGTCACTTAGGCTCTAATAAACACCAGCAGCTTAGACTCTGGTTAACTGGTTTCCCCTGAGGGCAGGTCTTGTTGAGAAAAACCAAATGCCCTGGTACATTTTAAAATAGCTCCTC
>NW_020176811.1:0-203 GCF_003031525.2 Neophocaena asiaeorientalis asiaeorientalis | reverse complement strand
ATTGCAGGATCATATGGTAGCTCTGTTTTTAGTTTTTTAGGGAGTGTCCATACTGTTCTCTACAGAAGCTGTACCAAATTACATTCCCACCAACCGTGTACAAGGGTTCCCTTTTCTCCTATTTCTCTCCAGTATTTATTGTTTGTAGATATTTATGATGAGGGCCATTCTGACTGGTGTGGGGTGATACATCATTGTAGTTT
>NW_020176810.1:0-203 GCF_003031525.2 Neophocaena asiaeorientalis asiaeorientalis | reverse complement strand
AGGCAAAATTAAGCAATGCATTTTTAAAGAGAAGTATACATAGTTGTCAAAATTATAAACAATAGCAAGGAAATAATTAACATAAGATCCAGGATTGTGGTCAACCGTGCGGGTGGAGAGGTACTATAGAAGGTACACTAAGGGCTTCTAAGGTATTGGTAATTTACTATATTTTAACCTGCATGGTAGATACAGGAGTGGTT
>NW_020176809.1:0-203 GCF_003031525.2 Neophocaena asiaeorientalis asiaeorientalis | reverse complement strand
ATTATTTTAAGTTGGTGATCTCTTAAGTTTGAATGCATTCTAACAACCCTCCATTTCTACTACCCCACACCCCATTTACTGTTTTTGACAACACACTTTACATCTTTTTTGTGTATCCTTTAACTACTTAATGTGGGTATAGATGATTTTACTCCTTTTGCCTTTTAACCTTCCTACTAGCTTTATAAGTGATTGATATACTA
>NW_020176808.1:0-203 GCF_003031525.2 Neophocaena asiaeorientalis asiaeorientalis | reverse complement strand
ACTTTGTTATAAAGCAGAAACTGACACACCTTTATAAAGCAGTTATACTCTAATAAAGGTGCTTAAAAAATAAAAAATAAATCCAGATTTCAAGATTCAAAAAAAAAAAATTCTTTCGATTTATAAAACCACTCATTGTTTTAACATTATCACCTTCCAATTGTTTTCTTTCAAGATTCAGGCTAATATTTCAATAGAGATTT
>NW_020176807.1:0-203 GCF_003031525.2 Neophocaena asiaeorientalis asiaeorientalis | reverse complement strand
GTTATATATATATTATTTAAACAAATGTTTTACCATCTTGCATTATGTATTACAGTTGATTTCTGATTATCTTGGTTAATGGAAAATCCATGTATTTTTACTTGGTTTTGGCATATATCGGGTATATTCTCTGATTAAAGATTTGTACTTCTGACTTCATTTTACTTATGTTATATAAATCAACTGTAGGGATTTGACTATTT
>NW_020176806.1:0-203 GCF_003031525.2 Neophocaena asiaeorientalis asiaeorientalis | reverse complement strand
AATGAAAATATAGATAAAGTGTTGAATTGAAACTTTCATGAGAAAGGGTGTCCTGGGTGAAGGTAAAGTTATATCTGCAATTGATCGATTCCTTTTTCCTCATTGTATGGATGCATGGAAAAACTGGACAATAGGATGTAAGTTTCTTGACAGCTTTATTTATTTATTTATTTGTTTTAACTACAATAATAAAAAACCAGGGT
>NW_020176805.1:0-203 GCF_003031525.2 Neophocaena asiaeorientalis asiaeorientalis | reverse complement strand
ATATTTAGTGACCATTAGCACTGGGTTTAAAGCTGGTGTTGCGGGAAACGGCCACAAGGCGGCAGCACTTCTCCATTCCCGAATCTGGTTACTAGGGCAGCAGAGCCTTCCTGGAAGTCCTGTTACTGGGTTGTAAATTAGAATGGAATGTGTCAGGAAAAGGCCCCTGAAGTTTATGTCTCATTACTTCTTGTTCGTTGTTT
>NW_020176804.1:0-202 GCF_003031525.2 Neophocaena asiaeorientalis asiaeorientalis | reverse complement strand
GTATCTCCCTGAATAAACCTTCTTTCACTTTACTATAGCTCACTCTTGAATTCCTTCCTGCGAGAAGCCAAGAACCCACACTCGGCGGCCATCCCAGGGACTCGCCTGAGACCTGGAACGTGAGCATCCACTCGGGCCCCACTTTCTTTCCCGCAACGGGGGTAGGGGGAATATGCAACACCACATGATGCTTTTTTTTTTT
>NW_020176803.1:0-203 GCF_003031525.2 Neophocaena asiaeorientalis asiaeorientalis | reverse complement strand
GAGTGGAGATGAAATCTGAACCAAGGTCAGTCAATAGGGATCTGAATCATAAGTACAGTGACAGAAATTTGTTGAAGCTCGTTCATTGCAACAGCGATGCCTGTATGACACTTTGCTAATTCTTGCTAGAAACATCCAGTAGGACTGTGTAATTCCTGTTCCCTCAGAGCTGGTTTTCCTTATTTTATTAGCTACTCCATATT
>NW_020176802.1:0-203 GCF_003031525.2 Neophocaena asiaeorientalis asiaeorientalis | reverse complement strand
CCTTACAGTAGATATGGTTGTTTGCTTAAGCCATAGCATTGCTTCCTTTTACTAACAACTCTGATTTTGATTAGATATCAACCTTCCCACAGGTAGCTTGGATATCCATAGGCTGTGGATGACACATTGGAAACCAATAATGTGCCATTCATCAAACATTCAGGTTAAGCTGTCATTCTACTTGTCAGTGATCTTTTTTTTTT
>NW_020176801.1:0-202 GCF_003031525.2 Neophocaena asiaeorientalis asiaeorientalis | reverse complement strand
CTTCCCTGGTGGCACAGTGGTTGAGAATCCGCCTGCCGGTGCAGGGGACGCAGGTTCGAGCCTTGATCCGGGAGGATCCCACATGCTGCGGAGCGGCTGTGCCCGTGTGCCAGAACTACTGAAGCCTGCATGCCTGGAGCCTGTGCTCCGCGGCAGGAGAGGCCACTGCAATGAGAAGCTGTTTCACAGCAACGAAGAGTAG
>NW_020176800.1:0-202 GCF_003031525.2 Neophocaena asiaeorientalis asiaeorientalis | reverse complement strand
GCTCTGCATTACATCCCTGTGACTTATTTATTTTATAACTGATAATTTGTATCTCTTAATCCCCTTCACCTATTTCACCCAACCTCCCATTCTCTCAACCACCAATTTGTTCTCTGTATCTATGAGTCTGTTTCTGGGTTTCTTAGGACTCATTTGTTTTAATCTTTCTCTGTCTGACTTATTCACTTAGCATAATACCCTC
>NW_020176799.1:0-202 GCF_003031525.2 Neophocaena asiaeorientalis asiaeorientalis | reverse complement strand
GTGTGTGTGCGTGTGTGTGCGCGCGTGCGTGCGTGTGCGTGTGCGCGTGTGCGTGTGTGTGTGCGCGCGCGTGTGTGCGCGTGTGTGTGTGCGCGCGTGTGTGCGCGTGTGTGTGCACGCGTGTGTGTGTGCGCGCGTGTGTGCGCGTGTGTGTGCGTGCGCGCGTGTGTGTGTGTGTGTGCGCGCGTGTGTGTGTGTGTGC
>NW_020176798.1:0-202 GCF_003031525.2 Neophocaena asiaeorientalis asiaeorientalis | reverse complement strand
GTCCGCTCCTGCCGCCTCATCCCCACAGTGAGTGTGGCTCTGTCTTTGCCTTCCTCTCTTTGGAAATCAAAGCCATTAAAAACTGTCATCCTTCAACCAAACGGTTCCAACTGGAGAGCAGAAAGGGGGAGTGAGCCCAGTGCATGCAGTCCATTCTAGAAGGGTGTCCCAGATAGCAAGCCATTCTTCATGAACTCTGGTG
>NW_020176797.1:0-202 GCF_003031525.2 Neophocaena asiaeorientalis asiaeorientalis | reverse complement strand
ACATGTTTGTGGAGAAATCAGCCTTACAAGAAATGTTAAAGGGTCTTCTTTAAATGAAACATAAAATGCTACAAGTAGAAATTAGAATATATATTTTAAAAATGCACTGGTAAAGGGAAAAAAGTATTGAAGAGGATGAAATGATTTTAAACTCATTCTACAAGGCCAGCATTATCCTAACAAGAAAACCATACGAGGCCAA
>NW_020176796.1:0-202 GCF_003031525.2 Neophocaena asiaeorientalis asiaeorientalis | reverse complement strand
GCTGACCAAGCCATCCTGACTACAGTCCATCACTCAGCCAACGATGTGGCGTTACTGATCCCACAATCGGGCACAGAAGAGCTGGAGATAGAAAAGGTTTCCTGCAGGTTGGGAGAAAGAACAGATTTGATTTTTTTTAAAAGAAGCAGTGAATGTTATTATTTGGAATTTAAGTAGCCGGAGGCTTTGAACACATGCCAAA
>NW_020176795.1:0-202 GCF_003031525.2 Neophocaena asiaeorientalis asiaeorientalis | reverse complement strand
TGGCTGGAGCCCCAAGAGCCTGTCATCCACACGGCTCAGAAAAGAAGGCAGAGAAAAAAGAAGGAAAGAAGAATATAAGATAAGATAAAATAATAAAATAGTTATTAAAATAATGATATATTTTTTAAAAAGTAATTAAAAAAAGAAAGAAGAGAGCAACAAAACCAAGAAAGAAATCCACCAATGATAACAAGTGCTAAAA
>NW_020176794.1:0-202 GCF_003031525.2 Neophocaena asiaeorientalis asiaeorientalis | reverse complement strand
TGTAAATAAGATAAGGTAATCGATAGCCTTATTCAATCTTCGTCATTTTCATCATCAAAGATTGTTCCTGTGTAGATTACTGGACATTTATTGTAGTACTACATAACTGATTTTAAAAATGTGCAAATGAATTAACACTTTCCTATTGAAACAAGCCTGCAAGCCTATGTATAAAATAGCAAAATGTTTGCTGTTTATAAAA
>NW_020176793.1:0-202 GCF_003031525.2 Neophocaena asiaeorientalis asiaeorientalis | reverse complement strand
CAGAGAAAGACAAATACTCTATATTATCATTTATATGTGGAATCTAAAAAGTACAGACAAACTACTGAATTTAATAACAAAACATACAGATTCACAGATACAGAGAACAAACTAGTGGCTACTGGTGGGGAGAGGGAAGGGAGGAGGGGTAAAACAGGGGTAGGAGATTAAGAGGTACAAACTACTAGGTATAAAATAAATA
>NW_020176792.1:0-202 GCF_003031525.2 Neophocaena asiaeorientalis asiaeorientalis | reverse complement strand
TGAGACTAAAGAGTAGGTTTAAAGGAACTGCAGGAAGTTGGCACATGTTTCAGGTTTCAAGATTAAGAAAATAGTACAAACTGGAGTGATGACAAGGTGTAAGATATAGTCACATCAGGGTAGATGGTGGGAATATGAGGTAGAGGCCCCTGAACCAGAGAAGGTAAAGGACTTCTGAGTCAGGGCTTTTTTAAGGACATAA
>NW_020176791.1:0-202 GCF_003031525.2 Neophocaena asiaeorientalis asiaeorientalis | reverse complement strand
GGAGGAGGTGACCCTTTGTCTAGAGCTTCAGGGAGGCTTGGTTGACCCCATGGTCTAGGAGTCAGACTGCCCAGGGTTCTAATCCTGGAGTGACCACTCACTAGCTTGGGGAATTTGGGTGACTTACTTCTCAGCAGACTTATTTTCTTTAAACTTTTAAGTGGGGAAATTAAAAGTCCCTACTTTTGGAGTTGTGACAAGA
>NW_020176790.1:0-202 GCF_003031525.2 Neophocaena asiaeorientalis asiaeorientalis | reverse complement strand
TGGCATGCAGGATCTTACTTCCCCGACCAGGGATTGAACCCGTGGCCCCTGAAGTGGAAGCACAGAGTCCTAACCACTGGATCTCCTGGGAATTCCTCAATATGAAGCTGAGAATCCACTTATCAATTTGTGCATCACAAAAACATCCTACTAGAATTCTTACTGGGATTGCATTTAATCTTCAATTTAGAAAGAAATACTG
>NW_020176789.1:0-202 GCF_003031525.2 Neophocaena asiaeorientalis asiaeorientalis | reverse complement strand
TTTATATTAATGTGGAAAGCAATTCTTAAATTAAAAATTAAAAATTAAATTAAAAATTAATATAGTAATATTCATGCAATATCTTTTCAAATGTCCCATATATTTTCTGTTATTTATCTCTTGTACTTTTAAATAATATATATAATATATATAATATATAATATTCTGATACAACTGCAATGTCTTATTCTAGAAAGGCATA
>NW_020176788.1:0-202 GCF_003031525.2 Neophocaena asiaeorientalis asiaeorientalis | reverse complement strand
CCAAACTCCACGAACTTGCAGTTCAGTAACAAGACTTCAGGAAAGTGGTGTGAGTCAAGACCTGCGCCCGGTGAGTGAGCAGCCCATGTGGCTATGTGGGGGAAGAGCATTCCAGGCGGAAGAAATAGTAAGTTCAAAGATGGGAACAAGCCTGGCACCTTCACTGGCAGTGAGGCCAGTGGGGCTGTAGCTGAGAGAGTGA
>NW_020176787.1:0-202 GCF_003031525.2 Neophocaena asiaeorientalis asiaeorientalis | reverse complement strand
TTCTGTATCTCTGTCAAATGGCCTTTCCTTGATGTCATTCCATTGTGGCACTATTAATACAAAACTCTACACATCGTCATAAGCATTATCATGGCTATTAATTGAGCTTTTGTTTTGCTCCAAGTGGTGAGCTAAACATTCCGCCTAATAATAGTTAATATACGTTGAGTGGTCACTATATACCAGGGACTGGTTGGAGTGA
>NW_020176786.1:0-202 GCF_003031525.2 Neophocaena asiaeorientalis asiaeorientalis | reverse complement strand
TTTCCTTTGGCCAATCATCTTGCTTTACCTGGTTCTGAGTCCGTATTTGGTATACCTCAGGGTCCTTCCCTGTGGGCCTGTGCATCTCTCAGCCAAGATGGATTCTAGCGAAGAGGCCTGTGGGTAGTTGACATCACTTACTATGGGGTGACGCCCCCTCTCTTTTGACCTCCAAGGAGCCTTTCTGCACATGTGTAGTCAG
>NW_020176785.1:0-202 GCF_003031525.2 Neophocaena asiaeorientalis asiaeorientalis | reverse complement strand
TTTTGATTACTATAGCTTTGTAATGTAGTTTGAAATCAGGAGATGTGATGCCTCCACTTTTTATTCTTTGTCAGGTTTACTTTGGCTCTTTGGGGTCTTTTATGGTTCCATAGAAATTTTACTCTTGTTTGTTGAATTCCTATGAAAAATGCCTTTGGAATTTTGATAGGGATTGCATTGGATCTGTAGTTTGCTTTGGGTA
>NW_020176784.1:0-202 GCF_003031525.2 Neophocaena asiaeorientalis asiaeorientalis | reverse complement strand
TCTAGAAAGTAGCTACCTAGCCCAAATTACATTTTCCAAGCTTCTCCCAACTAGATGGTACCATGTGACTAGTTCTTGCCCACGAAATATTAGCAGGAGCAATGGTGTGTCACTTCTGGTATAGGAAGAGCCTTTACCACAGTCTCTTTCCTCAGTTGTGAACTTGTCAGCAAACTTTTATGTAAGGGGCCAGTTAGTAATA
>NW_020176783.1:0-202 GCF_003031525.2 Neophocaena asiaeorientalis asiaeorientalis | reverse complement strand
TGGGTCCACATCCGGCGGTGGTTGGGGATCAGGGTCTCTCACGGAAGCCGTAGTCCCCTGAAAGCACAGCTACCGCACAGAAAGGAGTGCCACCTCAGCTCCTCGCCACTGGCCTCTGCATAGGGCTCCAGGGATTCTTAAAGTGGCATACTGCTTTTCACATGAGAAATAAGCATGTTTTTGAAGATCTGCTAGTATTGTA
>NW_020176782.1:0-202 GCF_003031525.2 Neophocaena asiaeorientalis asiaeorientalis | reverse complement strand
TTTTAGCCTCCAACCTGTGGAACCAGTGTGCCTAGAGATGAATTGTTATTAATTTTATGAATAATGATAAGAAGAATTCAGTTCCTGTTCAGTGCAAGGGAATGGGGTTAGAATTTATACCTGCTGATGTCTGATGAAGTGCAGAATGCTTCATGGTGAGAAAACTGGGGCCAGGTTCTACCTCGCACTCATGATGCCTGTA
>NW_020176781.1:0-202 GCF_003031525.2 Neophocaena asiaeorientalis asiaeorientalis | reverse complement strand
GCAGCCCACCACTGCCAGGGTCCTGGGATCCAGGGAAAACTCCCCCGGGAGAATGCACGGCGAGCATCAGGCTGGTTCAACATCATGCTGGCCTCTGCCGCCAGAGGCTTGCCCTGCAATCCGTACCCCTCCCCCCCGCCCCCGGCCTGAGTGAGCCAGGGCCCCGAAGCAGCTGCTCCTTTAACCCCTTCCTGTCTGAGCG
>NW_020176780.1:0-202 GCF_003031525.2 Neophocaena asiaeorientalis asiaeorientalis | reverse complement strand
CAAAGATCAAGAAGATGCAAGAAATGTTTTAAAAAGACCTACAGAATTAAGGAACAAATACCTAGAAGAATTAAAGCACAAACAAACAAAGGTAAATAATACAATAACGGAAATGAAAAATACCCTAGAAAAAATCAATAGCAGAATAACTGAGGGAGAAAAACAGTTAAGTGACCTGGAAGACAGAATGGTGGAATTCACT
>NW_020176779.1:0-202 GCF_003031525.2 Neophocaena asiaeorientalis asiaeorientalis | reverse complement strand
TCCAAGGCTGGTTCCTGGCATGTGTAAAACACTATATCATTAAAGGAGTCTTCACATTAATGATCTCACTAGATGCTCACAGGAAATGTTATTTCCATTTAACAAATGGGGAAATTAAAGCATTATGAATGGTGTGCCAAGTTCACATGGCTATTTGGTGGAAGAGGTGGAGCTAAAACCCTGGACCTGACCACAAGCCCAG
>NW_020176778.1:0-202 GCF_003031525.2 Neophocaena asiaeorientalis asiaeorientalis | reverse complement strand
TCCAAGGCTGGTTCCTGGCATGTGTAAAACACTATATCATTCAAGGAGTCTTCACATTAATGATCTCACTAGAGGCTCACAGGAAATGTTATTTCCATTTAACAAATGTGGAAATTAAAGAATTATGAATGGTGTGCCAAGTTCACATGGCTATTTGGTGAAAGAGGTGGAGCTAAAACCCTGGACCTGACCACAAGCCCAG
>NW_020176777.1:0-202 GCF_003031525.2 Neophocaena asiaeorientalis asiaeorientalis | reverse complement strand
TTGAGAGAAGGAGGAAATTCACATATTAGAAAGCAGAAAAAGATGAGGTTGGGCAGGTTGGGAGGAGCTGGCTCATAAAGGGCTTTCTATGGTGTATCTGTGAGTTTGTACTTTATCCTGTGAATAATGGCTAGCGATTGAAGGATATTAACATAAAAAAGTTATTTTAGAGATATTCCTTGGCTGGGGAGGCCGTGGACAG
>NW_020176776.1:0-202 GCF_003031525.2 Neophocaena asiaeorientalis asiaeorientalis | reverse complement strand
TTTAGTCTGGTGGGTTTTTACCTTGCTCCTTCATCTGATGCGTGTTTCTCTGTCTTGTAATTTTGGTTAACTTACTGTGTTTGGGGTTGACTTTTTGCAGGCTGCAGGTTCTTAGTTGCTGTTGTTTTTGGTGTCTGGCTCCAGTGGGTGAAGTTGGTTCTGTGGGTTGTGTAGGCTTCCTGGTGGCAGGGACTGGTGCCTG
>NW_020176775.1:0-202 GCF_003031525.2 Neophocaena asiaeorientalis asiaeorientalis | reverse complement strand
GTTGCTCAATGGATGGTTGGATGAATGGATAGGTGGACGGATGGATGGATGGATGGATGGGGGCCTGCCAGGCCGACCATGAATAGAATTTGTGTTTCTCTCTTATGTGTCATGGGATAATATTTGGAAACACCTATCAATGTACATTTTACCCCTGATACTATATTTTTATTTCTTGGCTTTTCCACTATTAAAAAGTAAG
>NW_020176774.1:0-202 GCF_003031525.2 Neophocaena asiaeorientalis asiaeorientalis | reverse complement strand
GATTTCTTGCTGCTATTATTATTGGTCGTTCATAATTATATAACGCTTTATAGTTTACAATGTGCTCTCAAATACATTATCTTATTGAACGCTCATCAAGTGTAAAACTATACACGTGACAGCAAGAGTCATATCCCAATCTGTGGTTTTGAAGGTGGTCTCAGGAAGGATGATTGGTGGTCATGGGAGTGATAAGACAGAG
>NW_020176773.1:0-202 GCF_003031525.2 Neophocaena asiaeorientalis asiaeorientalis | reverse complement strand
GGTTTTGCAATTATGTTTATCTTCTCAAACAACCAGCTTAACTTATTATTGATCTTTGATATCGTTTCCTTTGTTTCTTTTTCATTTCTTTCTGATCACCTTCCTTTTGCTAACATTGGGGTATTTGCTTTCTTCTCTCTCTAATAGCTTTAGGTGCAAGATTATGTTTTTTATTTGAGATGGTTCCTGTTTCTTCAGGTAG
>NW_020176772.1:0-202 GCF_003031525.2 Neophocaena asiaeorientalis asiaeorientalis | reverse complement strand
TAAATGTTGTTACCCAGAGTTGACAGCTGATGGAGATTCTGTCTGATGACCAGAGAAGTCAAACTTCACCGGAACGACTGCCCAGGTTGGAAGGCTAAGACCAATCCAGGGTCAACTCTTACAAGCCAATAAGCTCTCTGACAACTTAGCTTGGATTTCTCAGCCTGCAGGGCTGTGAAGCAGGGGAGCAATTCTGTTCCGG
>NW_020176771.1:0-202 GCF_003031525.2 Neophocaena asiaeorientalis asiaeorientalis | reverse complement strand
GGGGAGGGGGAGGCAGCCCCGGGTTTGGGCTGCTGTGCTGCCTGGAAGGACCCGTGGCGGTGGATGTGGACCGCCGGCTGGCCTCCAAGCTGCCTAGTGGAGAAGCCAAGATCAGAGGCTGCAAGGACCAGGCAGGGCCGAACCAGGAGCTGGAAGCGAGGGGGACGGAGTGGGGGGAGCCCTGGGAGTGCGGGGCCAGCCG
>NW_020176770.1:0-202 GCF_003031525.2 Neophocaena asiaeorientalis asiaeorientalis | reverse complement strand
TTATGATGGTGGTGTTGACACCATTTCGCATGACCTTCAATCCTCATTGGGATAGTCCTTTCTTTGAGCTGAGACCCTGCTGCCATTGAATTACTAAGGAGATCAAAAGAATTAGAGGTCTCATTACTTAGCCTACTAGTCACCACTCTTCACAAGGCCACTGACTTTTTAAAACTTTAAAAAGCTGCATCAGCAAAAGAGG
>NW_020176769.1:0-202 GCF_003031525.2 Neophocaena asiaeorientalis asiaeorientalis | reverse complement strand
CGTACGCAGCCCCCGGACTTTTCACCTTACGTACCCCTAAGGGTTTGAGTAGGACCTGGGATCCGTGTTCCCCTGGTGAGTGAGGAGGCCAGGAGAAGCAAAGTGCTGCCAAAGTACTGCAGTCCTCGCCACCCCACACCTGCGTTCTCATGCCTGTGGGAGACACGCGGGACACCAGGGCATAGGGCATGGCCGATTGAGG
>NW_020176768.1:0-202 GCF_003031525.2 Neophocaena asiaeorientalis asiaeorientalis | reverse complement strand
CCAAATGAAAGAGAATAATCTGCCTGTTCCACAGAGATCAAATTATAGATTTATATACATTTATTATATATAATATATATATATATATATATATATATACATACACACTACATGTAGGTGCCTTATGTAGTATACAGTTCTACATACAGTTGATTACTGAACAATGCATGTGTTAGCAGTGCCAACCCTGGCAGTCAAAAAT
>NW_020176767.1:0-202 GCF_003031525.2 Neophocaena asiaeorientalis asiaeorientalis | reverse complement strand
GCAAGCACAGGCCTTGTAGGCCTGCGGGGTGCAGCCCAACACACAGAGACATGAAGTGAGCAAATGCTGTTGGAAAAGTGGCGCTGATGACTTGCTCACTGCTGGGTTGGCACAAACCTTCAATTAGTAAAAAATGCAGTATCTTCAAAATGCAATAAGACTCGGTACACCTGCACAGGTGGACACCGATTACTTAGTTGAA
>NW_020176766.1:0-202 GCF_003031525.2 Neophocaena asiaeorientalis asiaeorientalis | reverse complement strand
GAGGCCAGCTGCAGCGGGCGGCAGCGCGGCAGGGCGCCCCCCTCGCCCGGAGAGCCCAGGCCCCCGCCGCGCGCCAGCCGGCCCGCGTCGCCCCGCAGGAAGTTCATGAGCACCGTCTCCGCCATGTCGTCGGCGTTGTGTCCTGGGGGAGAGACGCGAGCCGGTGAGGAGGGGGCGCTGGGGCCGGCGGGGCCGCGGGGGG
>NW_020176765.1:0-202 GCF_003031525.2 Neophocaena asiaeorientalis asiaeorientalis | reverse complement strand
CTAAACAGGAGAGCTTTTGCTGAAAGCTAAGCCTTCCTTTCTTTCTCTTTACAGGGTGTGGGAGACACAATGAAAAGGTAAGTTTGCCCCCTATTCAAATCATGGTAATTGTGATAATGATCAGGCTATTTCTGTTGAGATGGACCCTCCCTTCTTAATGAGAAGTTTCTTTCTGTCTGCGTTTATTCCTTCCTTCTCTAAA
>NW_020176764.1:0-202 GCF_003031525.2 Neophocaena asiaeorientalis asiaeorientalis | reverse complement strand
TAGTTAAATGTGTCCATACTACACAAAGCAATCTACACATTTGATGGAATCCCTGACAAAATAACCATGACACTTTTCACCAAATTAGACCAAATAATCCTAAAATTTATATGGAACTAACCACAAAAGACCTCAAGTTGCCACAGCAATCTTGAGAAAAAAAGTAGATAGCTCAAATTATCATGCTCCCTGATTTCAGACT
>NW_020176763.1:0-201 GCF_003031525.2 Neophocaena asiaeorientalis asiaeorientalis | reverse complement strand
TAAGGCTTCGGGCAAGTGTTAGGGTTAGGGATAGGGTTAGGTTTAAGGTTATTGTTAGGGGACATGGACGGTTTAGGCTACAGGTTGGGGTACAACAAAGGTTTAGGATGAGTGTACATGTTATGGTATGGTTTAGTGTTAGCGTCCCGGTTAGGATTGTTGAACGGGTTAGGGTAAGGCTTCGGGTAAGTGTTAGGGTTA
>NW_020176762.1:0-202 GCF_003031525.2 Neophocaena asiaeorientalis asiaeorientalis | reverse complement strand
CCCTACTATGATTGTGTTACTGTCGATCTCCCCTTTTATGGATGTTAGCACTTGCCTTATGTATTGAGACGCTCCTATGTTGGATGTATAAATATTTACAACTGTTTTATCTTCTTCTTGGATTGACCCATTGTTCATTCTGTAGTGTCTTTCTTTGTATGTTGTAATAGTCTTTATTTTAAAGTCCATTTTTTCTGATATG
>NW_020176761.1:0-202 GCF_003031525.2 Neophocaena asiaeorientalis asiaeorientalis | reverse complement strand
TGAGCTAGGGAGAGGGTGGTGTGGGGAGAGGGAAGGGCATGTGGGGCACTGCGGGGCAGGGGATGGGGGCCCAGAAGGACCACACTACCTTCCCAGCTTCCTTGGTCTTGCTGGCGCCATCTGCCCTTCCCAGCTCTTCCTCAGTCTCCACTGTCCCCCGCTGGTCCTTCCAGCTTCTCATGGTCCCTCTCATTGGTGACTG
>NW_020176760.1:0-202 GCF_003031525.2 Neophocaena asiaeorientalis asiaeorientalis | reverse complement strand
TTTTGAGAACATTTCCTCCTCTTATTAATTCTTATCACAAGCGTGGGAAAAAAAACTAATCTCATCAATAAATATATAATACAAGATAAAAGTAGCTTTATTAATTTGCTCAAGTAGGGAGACTACATCTGGACAGCATCCGTAAGCAGATTCATCACCCAATTAAACTGATGATTATCTGTCATTCTCTAATTCCCATCTG
>NW_020176759.1:0-202 GCF_003031525.2 Neophocaena asiaeorientalis asiaeorientalis | reverse complement strand
TGTTGCTTAGCCTCAGGGTACACTTACAGAGTCATAATAGAAAGCAGCAGATGAAGGAGATGCAGCTGTACAAGAAAACGTGTGACACATTCCAATGATGACTAAGCGTGGTGGTAAGATGAGAACTGTTTGCAGGTACCTTAGTAGTTTTAAACTCCCAAAGAAGCAGAAAGTATAGTGTGTTCTGCAAATAGCCTCACTG
>NW_020176758.1:0-202 GCF_003031525.2 Neophocaena asiaeorientalis asiaeorientalis | reverse complement strand
CTCCATCCCTTTGTCCAGTCGTATTTCTGTCACTGTACAACGTTTATTTACATGCTTACTCTGTCTTCCTCCACCACTGGACATTTGCTTAAGAGCAGGGACTTTGTAAGTTTTTGCTTCCAAGGCTTGCAGCAGACACTGGCACATAGGTGTGTAGGAAATGTGTGTCTAATAAAGAATAAATATGTGAATGAAAAAAAAA
>NW_020176757.1:0-202 GCF_003031525.2 Neophocaena asiaeorientalis asiaeorientalis | reverse complement strand
TTGCTACACTTGTCCATTCACAGCCACAACTGGGAACAAAATTACCAGGAGGCTCACGTAGATCACTTGAGTTCCACACATACTCCTCTCTCTGCCATTGTGTAAGAGTAGTTCCACCTCCTCCTTCTGACTGGAGTGAAGTACTATCATCAAGATGACGATTCTTCTTTCCTTCTGGTACCTGGACACATGGCTTCAAATG
>NW_020176756.1:0-202 GCF_003031525.2 Neophocaena asiaeorientalis asiaeorientalis | reverse complement strand
AACTTCCAAAACTATGTTGAATAATAGTAGTGAGAGTGGCATCCTTGTTTTGTTCCTGATTTTAGGGGAAATGATTTCAGTTTTTCAACATGGAGAATGATGTTGGTGGTGGGGTGTCATATATGGCCTTTATTATATTGAGGTAGGCTCCCTCTATGCCTCCTTTCTGAAGAGTTTTTATCATAAATGGGTGTTGAATTTT
>NW_020176755.1:0-202 GCF_003031525.2 Neophocaena asiaeorientalis asiaeorientalis | reverse complement strand
GTCTTGTTTTTGTATCCATTCAGCCAGTCTGTGTCTTTTTGCTGGAACATTTATTCCATTTATACTTAAGGTAATTATCAATATGTATATTTCTATTACCATTTTCTTACTTGTTTTGAGTTTGATATTGTAGGTCTTTTCCTTCTCTGTTTCCTGCCTAAAGAAGTTCCTTTAGCATTTGTCATAAAGCTGGTTTGGTGGT
>NW_020176754.1:0-202 GCF_003031525.2 Neophocaena asiaeorientalis asiaeorientalis | reverse complement strand
GATTTACAGGCGGTAGTGCGAGCCCTTTGGGAAGAGCAGGGCGCCCAGCCCATAGTCCAGGACGACTGGGGTGTAAAGCTGGTAGAAGAGCAGGAAGAGGCAGAAGAAGAGGAGGACGAAGTGGAGGAGGCTGAAGAGGACGAGGAGAAGAACGAAGAGGTGGAGGAGGGAGACAGAGACAAGGAAGAGGACGAGAATTATG
>NW_020176753.1:0-202 GCF_003031525.2 Neophocaena asiaeorientalis asiaeorientalis | reverse complement strand
GTATGGAGGCTCCTCAAAAAATAAAAATTAGAACTGCCATACGGTCTAGCAATTCCATTTCTGGGTATTTATCTAACAGAAACAGAATCACTCTCTCCAAAAGATGTCTGCATCCCCATATAGATTGCAGCATTATTTCCAATAGCCAAGACATGGAAACAAAGTGTCCATGGATGAATGAATGGATAAAGAAAATATAGTG
>NW_020176752.1:0-202 GCF_003031525.2 Neophocaena asiaeorientalis asiaeorientalis | reverse complement strand
GGGTACAATGGAGTAGGGTCCTTAGTGAGCACCCAGATCCCCGAACCCTGTGTAGACTTACCTTTCCGAAGAAAGAAAGAAGAGGGGGAGCCTAAGATGCCCAGTCCTCCCCAACTCATGGCATCTTCAACCTCCTCCCCAGGTCGGCACTGCCTTTCCTAAGGAGGTCAGGGTCTGACCCTGGGCCCTGTGACTCCAGCAC
>NW_020176751.1:0-202 GCF_003031525.2 Neophocaena asiaeorientalis asiaeorientalis | reverse complement strand
CTGTGGTAATCTAAACAGTATGGTATTGGCATAAAAACAAACACAAAGATCCATAGAACAGAATTGAGAGCTCAGAAATAAACCACACACATTGGGCCAACTAATATTTGACAAAAGAATCAAGAATTCTCAAGAAAAAAAGGTAGTCTCTTCAATAACAGTGCTGAGAAAAGTGGATGTTCATATGCAAAAGAGTCAAACT
>NW_020176750.1:0-202 GCF_003031525.2 Neophocaena asiaeorientalis asiaeorientalis | reverse complement strand
GGTTGTTTATTTGAGATGTTTCTTGTTTCTTGAGGTAGAATAGTATTGCTATAAGCTTCCCTCTTAGAAGTGCTTTAGGTGCATCCCATAGGTTTTGGGTTGTTGTGGGGTGGTTTTTTTTTTTTTTTGAACTTTTGGATTTATTTTATTTATTTTTTGATACAGCAGGTTCTTGTTAGTTATCCATTTTATAGATATTAGT
>NW_020176749.1:0-202 GCF_003031525.2 Neophocaena asiaeorientalis asiaeorientalis | reverse complement strand
AGGCCAAGTTACCCCAAATTGCACAGTTGGGAGACAGCAAGTCATGGCCTCACACGCAAGCACCTACGGAACCCCCCCCCAACCACTGCACCACACGGCTTCTACCATTTCTCCCTCAAGCTCTGGCCACATGGAATCATTTCAGTTCCTCAAATGATTAGGCTTTCTCTCACCTCCTGGCCTTTGCACTCGCTCCTCTTCT
>NW_020176748.1:0-202 GCF_003031525.2 Neophocaena asiaeorientalis asiaeorientalis | reverse complement strand
GTGATGAGGGCCCTGTGGTGTCAGGCCCTAACTGCTGGGCTGCCCACATTTTCTGAGGTGCGCCCAGTGGTTTGAGGACACACCTGCCAGGTTCCCATTCCCATGTTAATGTGAGCCTTCTGCTCTGATCCCTATGGCTGGTTTGTTCACAGTTTCATAATGTAGGCCCTCTGCTGTGAGTTCACTGCGGCCTGGATCCCAT
>NW_020176747.1:0-202 GCF_003031525.2 Neophocaena asiaeorientalis asiaeorientalis | reverse complement strand
CATCTATGTTCATCAGTGATATCGGCCTGTAGTTTTCTTTCCTTGAGAAATCTTTGTCTGGTTTTGGTATCAGAGTGATGTTGGACTTGTAGAATGTGTTAGGGAGTGTTCCTCCCTCTGCTATATGTTGGAACAGTTTGAGGAGGATAAGTGTTAGCTCTTCTCCAAATGTTTGACAGAATTCGCCTGTGAAGCCATCTGG
>NW_020176746.1:0-202 GCF_003031525.2 Neophocaena asiaeorientalis asiaeorientalis | reverse complement strand
CTCACAGACTTAGAAAACAAACTTATGGTTACTAAAGGGGAGAAATAGAGAGAAGGGATAAATTTGGAGTTTGGAACTGACATATACATACTACCATATCTAAAACAGATACCCAACAAGCACCTACTGTATAGCACATGGAACTCTGCTCAATATCCTAGTAATCTAAATGGGAGAAGAATTTGAAAAAGAATAGATACAT
>NW_020176745.1:0-202 GCF_003031525.2 Neophocaena asiaeorientalis asiaeorientalis | reverse complement strand
TGTGTGTGTGTGTGTGTGTGATATATATGTGTGATATGTATATCATCTACATAAATCTGTTGATGGGCATTTAGGTTGCTTCCATATTATGGCTATTGTAAATAATACTGCTATGAACATTAGGGTGCATGTAACTTTTCAAATTAGTGTTTTTGATTTCCTTGGATATATACCCAGGAGTGGAATTACTGGATCATATGGT
>NW_020176744.1:0-202 GCF_003031525.2 Neophocaena asiaeorientalis asiaeorientalis | reverse complement strand
GTTAATTTAAAAGTTAATCAAATGCTCTTATATGACTCAGATAATTGTTTTTTTAATGCCCTCCAGAAAACTGTCTATGTTATAAGCAGAAACTCATTTTAAGTGAAAATTACATCATAGCTGATCTTTCCTTGTGCATTTTGCAATAGTCTTTGTGCCAAAGCAATAAAATACAACATGGATATGTAAATAAAAAAAAAAA
>NW_020176743.1:0-202 GCF_003031525.2 Neophocaena asiaeorientalis asiaeorientalis | reverse complement strand
CTGCTATGATTTATTAATGAACTATTTATTAGAAGATTCAATCTTGGAAAGATGAAAAGGAAAAACATATAAAATATAAGTATAAAATTTAATAATAAATTGAGTTGGTTACAAAATCCCAGAGATGTCCATTAATTCACCACTAAAAATGTATACATGGGGGGGGACCTTCAAGATGGCAGAGGAATAAGACGTGGAGATC
>NW_020176742.1:0-202 GCF_003031525.2 Neophocaena asiaeorientalis asiaeorientalis | reverse complement strand
TTTGCCCCTCACCTTATAGTTACTTGTGTCCAAGGGTCACCGCAGCCCTGAGCAAGTCAGCTGTGAGTCCCTGCAGGCAACAACAGTGTTTTGGTTTTCCTGGGGTGCTATGTGCCAAGGGCCAATGTCTTGTATGAGGAGGTGCTCATCCAATATTTGGTCAACATCCAAATTTCCAATGTTGCTTTATTGGTCTCTAGAT
>NW_020176741.1:0-202 GCF_003031525.2 Neophocaena asiaeorientalis asiaeorientalis | reverse complement strand
TTTGCCCCTCACCTTATAGTTACTTGTGTCCAAGGGTCACCCCTCCCCTGCACAAGTCAGTTGTGAGTCCCTGCAGGCAACAACAATGTTTTGGGTTTCCTGGGGTGCTATGTGCCAAGGGCCAATACCTTGTATGAGGAGGTGCTCATCCAATATTGGGCCAACATCCAAATTTCCAATGTTGCTTTATTGGTCTCTAGAT
>NW_020176740.1:0-200 GCF_003031525.2 Neophocaena asiaeorientalis asiaeorientalis | reverse complement strand
GTGACAAAGTGAGAGAGTGGCATGGACATATATACACTACACATCATCACCAATACTTGTTATTGTCTGCCTTTTTTATCTTGCCATTCTACAAGATGTGAAGTTCCATCTCATGTGTGATTTTGATTTTCCTTTTCCTGATGACTAATGATGTCCAGCATCTTTTTTCTTTTTAAACATCTTTATTGGAGTATAATTGC
>NW_020176739.1:0-202 GCF_003031525.2 Neophocaena asiaeorientalis asiaeorientalis | reverse complement strand
CAAAGGACAAAAACTGAGCTTTTATAGCAGAAAACACAGTTTTCTCCTTACCCCTAAATAAAAAGAAATACTAGGCAAGCATTTTCTCTTTGATAAAGAAGCTGGAGAGGGAATTCCCTGGCAGTCCAGGGGTTAGGACTCAGCACTTCCACTGCTGGGGACCTGGGTTCAATCCCTGGTCGGGGAACTAAGATCCCTCAAG
>NW_020176738.1:0-202 GCF_003031525.2 Neophocaena asiaeorientalis asiaeorientalis | reverse complement strand
TCACTTGCTGAAAAATAGATGGGCAGCCAATAAGGGTACTACTCAGTTTGTACAAGCAAAAGAAAACAAAGGTGGAGGGAATGGCACTATTTGGGAGCAAAGTTTCTTTTTTTTCCCCCCATCCCTAATTTTATTTATTTATTTATTTGTTTGTTTGTTTATTTAACATCTTTATTGGAATATAATTGCTTTACAATGTTGT
>NW_020176737.1:0-202 GCF_003031525.2 Neophocaena asiaeorientalis asiaeorientalis | reverse complement strand
AAAAAAAAGAAAAAAAAAGAAATCTTTGTATGTTCACATCTTACAATGACAAATCCCATGCCTTTTCTACTACAACACTGATTTTCCCAGTAGCTAGGCAAAAGCTAGCAGTCTTGCTAGGAAGTGTCTTATCTATACCAGAAGCAGGAGGTTTTTTTTTTTTTTTATGCGGTACATGGGCCTCTCACTGTTGTGGCCTCTC
>NW_020176736.1:0-202 GCF_003031525.2 Neophocaena asiaeorientalis asiaeorientalis | reverse complement strand
TATCACAGAAATGTGTGGTCTAAAACTAATGCAAATGAATCCACACAGTAAACCGAAACAGAGTCACAAACATACAACATATGGTCACCAAAGGGGAAAGGGAGGAGGGACAAATTAAGACTTTGGGTTTCACAGATACACGCTATTATCATATATTAAAAAGATAAACAAGAAGGGTTTACTGTAGAGCACAGGGGCCTGT
>NW_020176735.1:0-201 GCF_003031525.2 Neophocaena asiaeorientalis asiaeorientalis | reverse complement strand
TGTGAAGCAATTATACTCCAATAAAGATGTATTTAAAAAATTAAAAAGAAAATAAAAAAGAACTTATACTGAAAAAAATATCCAGTTCTTTGTACTTCCCTTATTCTGTTTCTGCACTCAACACAGAATTCTCATCCCCACACACGTTTACCTACAAGGAAAAAAGCACTAATCATATAGGTATTTTTGTCCTGCTTCACA
>NW_020176734.1:0-202 GCF_003031525.2 Neophocaena asiaeorientalis asiaeorientalis | reverse complement strand
AGGGTTGCCTGGCTTGGTCGACCAGCAACCGCCCGTGACCCTCCAGCCACGTGAACTGAGCGGACTCGACCCTACCTGGGCAGCCTGCCGCGTTGTGTACGGAGAGGGTCTTGCGAGCCCTCCGGGGCGCCTGAAGCTTAATGGTCCGTCCGTCTGAGCCACTTGAGATGCGTTCATTTTCTACCACTTCGGTCCACCAGCG
>NW_020176733.1:0-201 GCF_003031525.2 Neophocaena asiaeorientalis asiaeorientalis | reverse complement strand
TTTGGTAGTGTATATATGTCCATACCACTCTCTCACTTTGTTCCAGCTAAACCTTCCAAGCCCATTCTCTAGTAGGTCTGTGTCTTTATTATTGTCTGCCCTAGGTTCTTCATGCCTTTTTTTTCTTTTTCTTAGATTCCATATATATGTATTAACATAAGGTATTTGTTTTTCTCTTTCTGACTTCACTCTGTGTGACAG
>NW_020176732.1:0-202 GCF_003031525.2 Neophocaena asiaeorientalis asiaeorientalis | reverse complement strand
TGCCCTTTCTAAGGGGAAGGCTAGGAGGGAATACAGAAAGAAACTGACTCATTGGCTTCGTGGTGGTTTCTATTTCTCTTTCTTTGCCAGTTCTCACCTCTGCTCTAGAAATCTGAATGCTAGGCTAAAGGGTTTGGGTTTTATTGGACAGCTGAAGTCATCAGATGTTGCTGACATAATCAGGCTTGATTTATAAACACCA
>NW_020176731.1:0-202 GCF_003031525.2 Neophocaena asiaeorientalis asiaeorientalis | reverse complement strand
TCTATCTAGTTCCAGAACATCCCATCACCCCATTAGCAGACATGCCCCAATTCCCTCTCCAGCCCCTGACAACACTAATCGACTCTCTGTTTCTGTGGATTTGCCCGTTCTGGACGTTTGTAAATAGAATTACAGTACGTGACCTTTTGCCCAGAATCTTCTTTTTTAAGGCAAAGGAAAAAAACAATCTTCTATCGTTCTT
>NW_020176730.1:0-202 GCF_003031525.2 Neophocaena asiaeorientalis asiaeorientalis | reverse complement strand
GTTGCTTCATTTGCAGATATTTTCTCCCATTCTGAGGGTTGACTTTTTGTTTTGTTTACAGTTTCCTTTGCTGTGAAAAAGATTTTAAGCTTAATTAGGTCCCATTTGTTTTATTTTTGGTTTTTATTTTCATTACTCTAGGAGGTAGATTTTAAAACTTCTTGCTGCGATTTATGTCAGAGAGTGTTCTGCCTATATTTTC
>NW_020176729.1:0-202 GCF_003031525.2 Neophocaena asiaeorientalis asiaeorientalis | reverse complement strand
TAAAATCATTTAGAAAGTCTCAATCAATAGTGGTCAAATGAATGAATGAAAGGCTGGAAAACAGGAAATGCAAAGGCAAAGATGTAAGGAATTTTAAGAAAATGCTAAAACTCTAATTTGACCTGATTCCTCTGAGATCCCAGATTGCATATAATACAGCAGTGTGGCACCTCCTTCCTTAGACGCTTGCTGAGTACTGACT
>NW_020176728.1:0-202 GCF_003031525.2 Neophocaena asiaeorientalis asiaeorientalis | reverse complement strand
GGGAAAGTGGGCGGGAAATGCCAGCCTGGCCCCTTCCTGCTTAGCTGTCTTCATTTCTCTCCCCTCCACACCCGCCTGAGCCCACTCAGGGGAATGCACACATATTCTGTTTGTAATTAAAAAGTAATTTCATTATCTGCTGAAAATGAGGTTCCAGAATTCGTATTGAAATGAATTCTAGCTGTGTTCTCCAATATCTTTC
>NW_020176727.1:0-202 GCF_003031525.2 Neophocaena asiaeorientalis asiaeorientalis | reverse complement strand
CATGTGGAGACAATTGGCCTTCAATTTAGGGACTTTTTTTTTGTATGATTAATTTGATAATTTCAGTCCTTCCATTTATTTACTTGTTTCCTGGACTACATATAAGTTGGATATTTGACCTTCTGGAACAATCCTCTATATTTCCTATCCCTTCTGTTCTATTTTCTATTTCACTGTCTTTTATTTTACCTCCTGGGAGATT
>NW_020176726.1:0-202 GCF_003031525.2 Neophocaena asiaeorientalis asiaeorientalis | reverse complement strand
TTATTCAGTTTGCTCCAGAATAAAGAAAAAATGGTGAAAAAGTAAACATTTAAAAAAGTTTATAACATTAAATGTAAAATCTTAAACTAAGTATTGGCAAATATTAAATAATACATTTTGATCAAGAAGTTTTTTTCTTAAGATGACAAGGAGAGTTAAATCTCCAAAAGTGTATTATTGTATATTTCACCATATTAATATT
>NW_020176725.1:0-202 GCF_003031525.2 Neophocaena asiaeorientalis asiaeorientalis | reverse complement strand
GTGATAGTAGGATTCCTTTCCCAGAATAGAGAAGGAAGAAACGTTTGATAGTCAGTTATATATCAAGTATCTATAAATTGGGAATAGCTAGTTAGGAAAGGGTCTGAATCCTGTTACATAGCCAGTCACCAGTGAATTAAGAGTAACTCATAGGACTAGACTTCCAGGAAAAGAATAATAGTCATAATGTTTGTTTAATATT
>NW_020176724.1:0-202 GCF_003031525.2 Neophocaena asiaeorientalis asiaeorientalis | reverse complement strand
ACCTAGGAAGACAGAAATGGAATGACACATTCAGGCAAAACTGCACTGCAGCAGTATTACAATCGCCGAGACATGGAAACAACCAAAAAGTCCATCAAGATACGAATGGACAAAGAAGAACTGGCACGTGTACAGATGGAATAGGAGCCATGGAAAAAACATGAAGCGATGCAGTTTGAAGAACCGTAGATGACTCTGGAGG
>NW_020176723.1:0-202 GCF_003031525.2 Neophocaena asiaeorientalis asiaeorientalis | reverse complement strand
GAGCCTACTGTGTTCACAGAGTGGGTCTTTACTGAATGTGTCAGTAGACCCTGAGTGCTCGCTGTGGGCAGCCTTGTAATACAAAGCCTCGTAGATTCAACAAAAGACGCTGCTGTGAGGAAAGGTGTTAAGAGGTAGGGGAACATGAAGTGTGATAGTATAGTAAAGTTCATTGAATGGTGGTCATGGGGATTTTCTTATT
>NW_020176722.1:0-202 GCF_003031525.2 Neophocaena asiaeorientalis asiaeorientalis | reverse complement strand
CCAACCCCAGGTGCCTCGTCTGTTCCTCCCTAGGAGGCATGCTTGCTCTGTCCCCATGATACAGAGAAGGGGGCAGTGAGGGAGTGATACCTTGCCTGCGGTCACACAGCTGGTGTTGCGAGCTGTGTTCCCCAAAATGGTATGTCCAAGTCCTATAACCACTGGTATCTGTGGATGTGACCTTATTTGGAAATAGGTCTTT
>NW_020176721.1:0-202 GCF_003031525.2 Neophocaena asiaeorientalis asiaeorientalis | reverse complement strand
AGCATTCATGTTTTGTAGACTATTTTGCTGATAATCATTCTGACGGTGGTAAGGTGAACGTTTTTGTAGATTGTGTTTGCATGGCTTTATTAGCTTCTGATATTGAGTATTATTTCATGCATTTTTTTAAACAAAAAGAAAAAGAAAGAAATGACAAAATCTGTGCAAAATATGCCTCTTGACATTGTCTTTTTGAAATGTT
>NW_020176720.1:0-202 GCF_003031525.2 Neophocaena asiaeorientalis asiaeorientalis | reverse complement strand
TAAAAGATTTTCCAGGTTACATAAATTATATTTATTTGCCCTCTCCCTCTTTTAGTGTTCTGTACACAGTTTTGCAATAGCACATATCTACTATGCTAAGAATATTTTTTGGTTTTAACTCTTAACTTGTCCAAATTCCTCAAGGATAGGGGCCCATACATATTATTCTTTAATCCCAGCTGTTATTATTGTCCCTGACTTA
>NW_020176719.1:0-202 GCF_003031525.2 Neophocaena asiaeorientalis asiaeorientalis | reverse complement strand
CCCAGTTCTCAAAGATTTTCTCCTATATTTTCTTCTAAATAGTTTGTAGATTTATATATTACATTTAGGCTTATGGTCTGTTTTGAGTTATTTTTTTTTAATGTGAGGTTTATGTTTTTTGTTTTGGGGAGCATATAGATGGATGTCCAGTTGTTCTAGAACCATTTGTTTAAAAGACTATTCTTTTTCACTGAATTTCTTT
>NW_020176718.1:0-202 GCF_003031525.2 Neophocaena asiaeorientalis asiaeorientalis | reverse complement strand
TGTTTCCATACCTTGGCTATTGTAAATAATGCTGCAATGAATACTGGGCTTGTATATCTTTCTGAGTTAATGTTTTCATTTTCACTGGATAGATACCCAGAAGTAGAATTGCTGACTCTATTTTCAGTTTTTCAAGGAACTGTTTTCCATATTGGCTGTACCAATTTATGTTCCCACCAACAGTGTATGAGGGTTCCCTTTT
>NW_020176717.1:0-202 GCF_003031525.2 Neophocaena asiaeorientalis asiaeorientalis | reverse complement strand
AAGTGACCCTTAGAGTCTACACAATTTCACCTAAGAAACACGTTTTTAATTGACAAAAAAAAATGCCATCCTGGTATTTCCCGAAGTCTTTAAGAGATATCCAACAAGAAGACTTCGTATTTCAGACTGTAACTAGGGTTAAAGGGGTTTCAGAATCACAGCATTGTTTCCTAAATAGAGTTAACAGCTAAACTATTTGTTT
>NW_020176716.1:0-201 GCF_003031525.2 Neophocaena asiaeorientalis asiaeorientalis | reverse complement strand
AGGTTGCTTCCATGTCTTGGCTATTGTAAATAGTGCTATTACGAAAATAGGGGTCCATGTATCATTTCAAATTATAATTTTGTCCAGACATATGCACATGACTGGGACTGCTGGATCATATGGTAGCTCTATGTTTAGTTTTTAAGGAACCTCCATACTATTTTTCATAGTGACTGCACCAATTTACATTCCCACCAACAG
>NW_020176715.1:0-201 GCF_003031525.2 Neophocaena asiaeorientalis asiaeorientalis | reverse complement strand
GTGACTCGTCTTTCTGCTGGTCAGAAGCGGCTCGCCGCAATGTGTATAATGTATATAATTATTTGATTATCTAATAATTTATATAATCTTTTATATACTATAAATGATTTAATGTTACATAATATATATTAAATATATTATATGTCATATTATTGTATTATTATATAATATTTATTATATTATATAATTATTATATAATAC
>NW_020176714.1:0-202 GCF_003031525.2 Neophocaena asiaeorientalis asiaeorientalis | reverse complement strand
AAAAAAAAAAACAAAACCCTTAAACGCAACATTTTGTTCATCCCAGATTATATAGGGAAAAAAAACGCAATGACAGCTGTTGCGTTGAACTGCATGCTATTGCTGATAAAATCTCCATTACCTTTTTGTAAATTTAATTACATCAGTCTAGTGGGCTCCATGCAGATATTTACTTTTAGTATAATGGATTTTTTTTTTTTTT
>NW_020176713.1:0-201 GCF_003031525.2 Neophocaena asiaeorientalis asiaeorientalis | reverse complement strand
GTGCCTCCTTTAAAGTTTTTAAAAGTTTGTCAGGATTTTTCTGTATTTAACTCTTTATATTTCTGTTTTTTTAAGAATGTAGAAAAAGTATAAAAATGAAAGCAAAATGGCCTATTAAGCTCAATGCCCCGAAAAATCCATTAATATTAAAAAATAGGAGGGGGACTTCCCTGGTGGTCCAGGGGTTAAGAATCCACCTTC
>NW_020176712.1:0-201 GCF_003031525.2 Neophocaena asiaeorientalis asiaeorientalis | reverse complement strand
GGTGGCTACCGGCTCTACGGGGATGTTCCTTTGGCCAAGCCAGCAAATGTGGAAGCAGAGAAGCCAGTCACGAGACGTTCTCCGAAGGGAAAGCACGCTCCAAAAAGGTCGGTTTGCGACCTGCGTTTCTCCAGACCCACTGTTCGGCGATTGTAGCTTTGTGCCAGGAGGCGGACCCCTCAGAATCTTGCAGTTGAGCCA
>NW_020176711.1:0-201 GCF_003031525.2 Neophocaena asiaeorientalis asiaeorientalis | reverse complement strand
GTCCTGAAGATTAAAAGACTTAATACAAATCAAGCACTCAGTACTTAGCACAAAATACGTATGCACCACGTACGAGTTTATTGTTACTTTCTTCTTGTTGTGGGGAAACGTATTCATGGCTTTGTGACTAACAGTAGGGAAAAAAAAAAAACCCCACAAATCAAAAGAGAAAATTCTAGTTACAAAGCCCTCTTTGTTCCA
>NW_020176710.1:0-201 GCF_003031525.2 Neophocaena asiaeorientalis asiaeorientalis | reverse complement strand
GTCTAACTCTGTGCATAATCCGGGCCTCCGACGCTTCACCTGCACGCAGATTAAACACTTTGTTATTATTTTCTTATGCTGTGACAGACTACTGAAGTGCATGTTCATATGAATAGGAAGAAATGAGAGCCATGTCAACTGCTGTTTATAGGAGGTCGTCATTTCACGGTGCTGGGATTCTCTCTCCTACCACGTTGCTAC
>NW_020176709.1:0-201 GCF_003031525.2 Neophocaena asiaeorientalis asiaeorientalis | reverse complement strand
CTTTTCCATGGGCACAAGCAGCATACATCCCTGTGCTTTCTAACAAGTCAAAAGGGACACAGGTTACCCAGTGTTTCCTTCCCTGTATCAACTCCCAGAAGCAGAGTGTTCTGCATCTACTTAACTGCCTCAACCAAGGTAGGCCCTAGCTAGGCTTCCGGGCCTGTGGCTCTTCAAAAGCCTGCAGTGTTACATGAAGAA
>NW_020176708.1:0-201 GCF_003031525.2 Neophocaena asiaeorientalis asiaeorientalis | reverse complement strand
GCAGCACACACATATGCACACACACACATGGCCCACTGGGATTCATTGTATATTATCTTACCACACAAACACACAGGATCACTTGGCTCGCTGTGACTCACTGCACAATGTATAACAAGACCACACCCAAACCCACAGTTCACAGTACCTCTAATAAAACCCTATACCAGCACACAAACAGACACACACACATACAGCTCA
>NW_020176707.1:0-201 GCF_003031525.2 Neophocaena asiaeorientalis asiaeorientalis | reverse complement strand
GAGAAAGCCCATGCACAGCAATGAAGACCCAACACAGCCCCCCCCCCGCCAAAAATAATTAAAAAAACAAAAAAGACCCACTTTAGTACAAAGGCCACATAAAGATTTAGAGTGAGGAGTTGGAAAAAGATGTTTCATGCAAACGAAAACGACAAGTGGGGGTCGCAATACTCCTATCAGATAAAATAGACTTTAAAACAA
>NW_020176706.1:0-201 GCF_003031525.2 Neophocaena asiaeorientalis asiaeorientalis | reverse complement strand
TTGTTTAATATCTATACAATTAAATATTAGTCAGTAAGTAAAAGTAAAAAGTCTAATGATATATTCAACAACTTGTTTCAAATCTCAAGTTATTATGTTGAGCAGAAAGAAGGCAGGCTAAAGAGAGTATTTATTTATTGTATGATTTCACTTATATAAATTTTGAAAACGGCCAAAACAACTATCATGATTGAAAACTTA
>NW_020176705.1:0-201 GCF_003031525.2 Neophocaena asiaeorientalis asiaeorientalis | reverse complement strand
GGCCCCAACACCCAGCTCTGGGACTTGGAGGGCAAGGTCATTGTAAATGAACTGAAGCAAGAAGTTATCAGTACCAGCAGCAAAGCAGAGCCACCCAGTACACCTCTCTGACCTGGTCTGCTGATGGCAAAAGTCTTAAAATACAACTGTTCTCTACAATCATCTGTCAGCCTACCAAGGCTTGGACAGTGGTGATGGTAA
>NW_020176704.1:0-201 GCF_003031525.2 Neophocaena asiaeorientalis asiaeorientalis | reverse complement strand
TTTACCATTTGTCCTAGGGTTCTGTCTTTCCGTTTTTTTTTAATTACTTTTTAATTTTTTATAATTTTTTATTTTAATGACTATTTTATTTTATTTTATTTTTTTCTTCTTTTCTCCCTTTCCTTCTGAACCATGTGACTGACAGGATCTTGGTGCTATGGCCAGGTGCCAGGCCTGTGCCTCTGAGGTGGGAGAGCCAAG
>NW_020176703.1:0-201 GCF_003031525.2 Neophocaena asiaeorientalis asiaeorientalis | reverse complement strand
TTATTAAGCAGTATATATTTAGCAATAAATATATTATTGGTGGTCTTCTGTCATCTCCACTAAACATAATGTCCTACTCATCGTCTGACAGCCCTCCATTTACCACCCTACAAAGGAGAGGGATCTGAGTCTCCTTTCCAAACCCCTGTCCTAAGCTAGGCTGCAGAAGCTAGAATAGGAAGGCTGAGTCATCTTAAAAGA
>NW_020176702.1:0-201 GCF_003031525.2 Neophocaena asiaeorientalis asiaeorientalis | reverse complement strand
GGTCCTCAAAAAGCTAAAACTAGAGTTGCCATATGAGCCAGCAATGGACTACTACTCAACCATAAAAAAGAATTAAATTCTGCTATTTGCAGAAACATGAACGGACCCAGAAAAATTATGCTTAGTGAAGTAAGTCAGACAGTGAAAGACAGATATTGTGTAATATCACTTGTATGTGGAATCTAAAAATAATGCAAATGA
>NW_020176701.1:0-201 GCF_003031525.2 Neophocaena asiaeorientalis asiaeorientalis | reverse complement strand
TTTGTGCCAGTACTATACTGTCTCGATTACTGTAGCTTTGTGATATAGTTGGAACTCAGGGAGCCTGATTCTTCCAAGTCCATTGTTCTTCTCAAGATTACTTGGGCTATTCAGGGTCTTCTGTGTTTCCAAAAATTTTGTTTTGGTTTTGTTTTGTTTATGCGGTACATGGGCCTCTCACTGTTGTGGCTTCTCCCGTTG
>NW_020176700.1:0-201 GCF_003031525.2 Neophocaena asiaeorientalis asiaeorientalis | reverse complement strand
GCTACTAGACTTTTAACGACAGATAGTATCAGTGGTCATTAGTGATGATGATTTAATGTATTTCATTCAAATATCTCAAAGCACATTATAGCCATAGTAACTACTGCAGATGCTAAGTCAGTTGTATTGGCTTTATAAAATAATGTTTTGTGGATGTGAATGCCCATTAGTCTAATCCTGAAATTCATATATATATATATA
>NW_020176699.1:0-201 GCF_003031525.2 Neophocaena asiaeorientalis asiaeorientalis | reverse complement strand
TGCACAGCTGCCTGCAGACGCTGCTACAGAAACCCCTGATTTTTTCCTAAGAAAACTGGTGGGGGGGCATTCAGGCAACAGGGCAAACTGCTTGCTCTGGATGTTCTTGTGGGGAAGTGGGTGCATAGAAACAGGGGCTCCGCCCACAAAACCCCAGAAACCCTCCCAGGACAGCTCCAGAACCGCTTCTGGAATGGCAAG
>NW_020176698.1:0-201 GCF_003031525.2 Neophocaena asiaeorientalis asiaeorientalis | reverse complement strand
GATCTCCTGGAGATAATTATCTCATATTTCATGTTATAAAAATATTTATTTTTTTTCCATTTTAAATGACATTTAACTAGGTATAGAATTCTACACTGGGGAACATAGGGAAAAATGGAGCAGTAGTGGAAAAATGGAGCATAGAGAAAAATGCACCCTAAAACCTAAATGCAGGGAGAGAAGAAAAGGAGGGATAGAAAG
>NW_020176697.1:0-201 GCF_003031525.2 Neophocaena asiaeorientalis asiaeorientalis | reverse complement strand
GGGGCGGGTGGGGGCGGGTGGGAGGAAAAGAGCGAGCGGTCGACGTCACTTCCCCCAGAGGACGCCCGCCCTCTGGTAGGCTTGGCTGGACGGCGTGGGAGGAGGGAGGCGCGGAGTAGGGCGGGGCGTGGGCTGGATGGGAGCGGTAATTCCCGTTGGCTTGACGGATGGGGCGTGTCGTATGTAGATATCTCAGCGCAG
>NW_020176696.1:0-201 GCF_003031525.2 Neophocaena asiaeorientalis asiaeorientalis | reverse complement strand
CACCTCAAAGAACTAATTTCTCTGTCAGGTCAAATAACAGTAGCTACAGTAGAGACAACTCCCAAATAGCAGTGTTGAGTTTTCACTCATGTCACAGCCTGGTCAGCGTTGAACAGTAACATGGGCATGTGTTTGCTTCTGCAGTTCTGGCATCTTTGACTCTTTTACTTCTAACCACAAGAAGGGATACGCTTAATGAAC
>NW_020176695.1:0-201 GCF_003031525.2 Neophocaena asiaeorientalis asiaeorientalis | reverse complement strand
TATTTACTGATCATGGACAGAAACTCATTATGAAACAACCACTCCCTTTGAAGTCACAATAAAATAAAAGCAAAAGAAAACCAGACATTTACCTTGGGAGTACAATTACAATGATGCTATGTTTTTCTCTTTTAAATAATAAGAATTATTATTCAACCCAAATCTTAGGAATTTAAGTAAGTTTCTCTGCCACATATGAAG
>NW_020176694.1:0-201 GCF_003031525.2 Neophocaena asiaeorientalis asiaeorientalis | reverse complement strand
TCCAGTGTAAAATAATAATTTAAATTAAAGGAATACTTCCAGTATTTGCTAAGGCCTCGGTGACCAGGCCAACAGTAACATCACTGGAGTTGCAGTACTCTTGGGTCAAAAACATGTACTGTGCTGGATTTAGGCAGCTGGTACGGATTTCCCACCAGACGGTTCCAGCTTGCACCTGTAGTGCCTGGTCCACTATAAAGG
>NW_020176693.1:0-201 GCF_003031525.2 Neophocaena asiaeorientalis asiaeorientalis | reverse complement strand
TCTGAAGTTCTGACCTTGGGCTCCTCAGTGACCAGAATGTACCCTGGCCACACTTGACCTTTGGTCTTTTGGATGTCTTGGCTGGGAGAGAGAAAGGGTGATGAGTCAAGAGTGTGACTTCTCTGTTTTGATGGGGATAGTTGTTCCTAGGAATAGAAGGAAGAAAGAGATAAGAATAAGTAATTAATGAGACCTTCATGG
>NW_020176692.1:0-201 GCF_003031525.2 Neophocaena asiaeorientalis asiaeorientalis | reverse complement strand
GGAGAAGATACTTAGAATGTTAAAGTCAGCATGTTAAGTAACTTTCTTGAAATACTGTAACTAGCACTCAGTTTACTTTCTTCACAATCCTTTTCATAATCTATTAATTTTACTCCTTTTTAATTTTCTGGTACACCTTTAACACCTAAACTCCAAGAGTGAAGGAGCTTCACCTTATTTCCAGTGCCTAGCACATGATGG
>NW_020176691.1:0-201 GCF_003031525.2 Neophocaena asiaeorientalis asiaeorientalis | reverse complement strand
CGGCTTTAAAACCACAGCTAACGGTCACTTAACATTCACAACGATTCAGGACAGTAAAGGACAACTGCCCTCAAAAATTGTGCAGAGGTATGGAATGGCCAAAAAATTCACAACTGGCAAAATTTTCAAGGAGATAGTATGAAGAGGTAAATTTTACTCATTATTTTTGTAAAAACAAGGAAAATGGATAAAAGCACAACA
>NW_020176690.1:0-201 GCF_003031525.2 Neophocaena asiaeorientalis asiaeorientalis | reverse complement strand
GGAGGGTCTTCCTGGCCGAGAGGCCAGTGTGCGCTGCAGCCCCCCACACCGTGTGCCTGTGTGTGTCTGTGCGTGCGTGCGCATGTGAGCGCACTGTGTGTGCGTGCGTGTGTGCGCGTGTGAGCGCACTGTGTGTGCGTGCGTGCACGTGTGAGCGCACTGTGTGCACGCGCGTGTGCAGCTGCCGGGCTGCACTGCCTG
>NW_020176689.1:0-201 GCF_003031525.2 Neophocaena asiaeorientalis asiaeorientalis | reverse complement strand
TTAATATTTTTTCCTTGTATTTAATTTTTGATAGTTTGATTTTTATGTTTCTTGTCGTGCTCCTCCTTGGATTCATCCTGTATGGTAGTATCTGTGCTTCCTAGACTTGATTGACTATTTCCTGTCCAATATTTGGTAAGTTTTTCAACTATAATCTCTACAAATATTTTCTCAGCCCCTTTCTTTTTCTCTTCTTCTTCT
>NW_020176688.1:0-201 GCF_003031525.2 Neophocaena asiaeorientalis asiaeorientalis | reverse complement strand
GGGCAGAGATGTGATCTGGCCAGGACCCACAACCCCAGCACCGTGACCAGTAGGTGGAAAGGATACCACAGCCTCAGAAGTCCTCCTTATGGAGCCGGGGCTTTGAAGTCCACATTGCGCTCCTTGGCCCAGGGTATCCACACTGGGAGAAGAGCCTCACAACATCTTTGAAAATAGGCAGGGCTTATGTCTGGGAGAGTG
>NW_020176687.1:0-201 GCF_003031525.2 Neophocaena asiaeorientalis asiaeorientalis | reverse complement strand
TTGTCACTTTTGGGCTTATTGGTTTGACATTTCTCCTGTTTGTTTTTCTTTTTCTTGGTGCAACATTTTATTATTTTTTTAATTAAAAAATTTTTAATTGAAGCGTAGTTGATTTACAGTATTATATTAGCTTCAGGTAACAACATGGTGATTCAAAAGTTTTATAGATTATACTCAATTTAAAGTTATTATAAAATATTG
>NW_020176686.1:0-201 GCF_003031525.2 Neophocaena asiaeorientalis asiaeorientalis | reverse complement strand
CTCCCCAGTGGGTTTCAGGGCAGCATTTTTAAAGGCCAGGTGAGGGATGGGCGTCCCAGGGTCTGTGATCAGCTCTTGCACAATTCTCTGATTGGCTGACGGTGAGATAACAGGGTGGTTAATTTAACATCAATCCTCAGGTGCCAGTAGGTCTGCGGGATGTGTGCTCATGGTCATCAAGTAGTTAATTTCTTCCATTTG
>NW_020176685.1:0-201 GCF_003031525.2 Neophocaena asiaeorientalis asiaeorientalis | reverse complement strand
GGTTATTTATATCTGCATGTGCTATTTTAGGGACACGGTAGCTTGAAATGGCATGCTTGGAATCTCTCACAGTCTGTATTTTGTTTTGCTTGTTTTTTTAACTTCAATGCCTTTTATTTCTGTAAGTTCTTTATATTTATTTATTTTTCTAACTTTTTTAAAAATTAATTTTTGTTGGAGTATAGTTGCTTTACAATGTTG
>NW_020176684.1:0-201 GCF_003031525.2 Neophocaena asiaeorientalis asiaeorientalis | reverse complement strand
AAGAGTTTGAGGAGGATAGGTATTAGCTCTTCTCTAAATGTGTCATAGAATTCTCCTCTGAAGCCATCTCATCCTGGGCTTTTCTTGTGGATGATTTTTAATCACAATGTAAATTTCATTAGTTGTCATTGGTCTGTTCATATTTTCTGTTTCTTCCTTTTTCAGTCTTGGAAGGTTGTAGTTTTCTAAGAATTTGTCCAT
>NW_020176683.1:0-201 GCF_003031525.2 Neophocaena asiaeorientalis asiaeorientalis | reverse complement strand
TTATCTCTGGGCTTTCTATCCTATTCCATTGATCTATGTTTATGTTTTTTTGCCAGTACCATGCTGTCTTGATTACGGTGGCTTTGTAGTGTAGTCTGAAGACAAGGAGGCTGATTTCTCTGGCTCCGTTTTATTTTTATTTTTTTACTGTTCCTTTTTTTTCTGGCTCTGTTTTTCTTTCTCAAGATTGCTTTGGCTATT
>NW_020176682.1:0-201 GCF_003031525.2 Neophocaena asiaeorientalis asiaeorientalis | reverse complement strand
CCCAGGGTCACAGACCTGTCGGAGCTGCTGTTTCTTAGCTCAAGTCCTGCTCTGAGGTGCTCTGGGTCACCGCTGACCAACAGGTGAGCTGGGGGTGCTCTGCGATGAGGGCTACATGCACGGTTCCTGTGGGCCCAGGCTGCCGGGGTACCTGCCCATGGGAGCTCCGTATACTGGGAGGGCCCTGCCCATAAGAGCCCC
>NW_020176681.1:0-201 GCF_003031525.2 Neophocaena asiaeorientalis asiaeorientalis | reverse complement strand
TTATTTCAACCCAGTGGTTGTCAGACTGTGGTCCCCAGACCGGCAGTATCAGCATCAATTGAAATTCACATTCTCAAGGCCCTCCCCACACCTGTGAGTCAGAAACACTGTGGGTGGGGCCCAGCAATCTGTGTTTTAATAACCCACTACCTGGGTGATCCTGCTGCACGTTCAACTTTGTGAGACCCTCTTTTCACCACT
>NW_020176680.1:0-201 GCF_003031525.2 Neophocaena asiaeorientalis asiaeorientalis | reverse complement strand
TGTTTGGATTACTCATTGCTGGTGTGTAGAAATAATATTGATTTTATATCCTACAGCCTTCCTGAATTCATTTATTAATGCTAACAGTTATTTTCCTACATTACCAGGTATATATCTTGTGGTCTTCCAATTTCCCAGGAATACATTGGAACATTTAATATCTCTGTGGACATCTCATTCCTCAGCTTTTCTTTTTAAGCT
>NW_020176679.1:0-201 GCF_003031525.2 Neophocaena asiaeorientalis asiaeorientalis | reverse complement strand
GCTCAGAATAAAAGGGAGAAAAAGTACAGAGAAAGAATTAGAAGAAGTAGGAAGGAAGAAAGAAAGAAATGAAGGAAAGAAAGAAAGAAAGAAAGAATGGAGGGAGGGATGGAGGGAGGAAGGAAGGAAGGAAGGAAGGAAAAAAGAATGAAAGAAAGACGATAAAGTTAAATAAAATAAAGTAAAATATAATAAAGTTAT
>NW_020176678.1:0-201 GCF_003031525.2 Neophocaena asiaeorientalis asiaeorientalis | reverse complement strand
AGTTCTTCTAGGTCCTTGTTAAAAGTTTCTTGTACTTTCTCTTCTATTTCCAAGATTTTGGATAATCTTTACTATCATTTGTCTGAATTCTTTTTCAGGGTGACTGCCTATTTCCCCCTCATTTGTTAGGTTTGGTGGGTTTTTGCCTTGCTCCTTCATTTGTTGTGTGTTTTTCTATCTTCTCATTTTGCTTATCTTACT
>NW_020176677.1:0-201 GCF_003031525.2 Neophocaena asiaeorientalis asiaeorientalis | reverse complement strand
GTTTCCTAGTCTAATTTTATATTTTACTTTGTTATTGTTCTCTTTTTGTTTTTTGCTGCCCTGTGTGGCTTGTGAGATCTTGGTTCATGAGCCACAGGTTGGGCTGAAGCTCCTGCACTGGGAGCTGAGTCCAAACCACTGGACTAACAGAGAACCCCACACCCCAGGGAATATTCATCAGAGTGAGGTCTCCCAGAGGTC
>NW_020176676.1:0-201 GCF_003031525.2 Neophocaena asiaeorientalis asiaeorientalis | reverse complement strand
GAGCACAAATGTCCGCTAGTGATAATACTTACCACAGAAATGAATTACTAAAGAATTTATAATAATGGTCCCAAGAAGATGTCTAAAAATAGATTTTTAAAAAACGTTTTACTATGAAAATTTTCAGATTAGAGACAGCAGTTTAATGAACCCATGTATCCATCACCCAGCTGCAAACAAATATTGATACATACCCGATCT
>NW_020176675.1:0-201 GCF_003031525.2 Neophocaena asiaeorientalis asiaeorientalis | reverse complement strand
CACCATGACCAAGTGGGATTCATCCCAAGTTCACAAGGATGTTTCAACATACCAAATCAATCAATGTGATACACCACATTAAAAAAACCCCACAAATGATCATCTCAATAGATGCAGAAAAAGCATTTGCAGAAAAAGCATTTGACAAAATTAAACATCGATTCATAATAAAAACTCTTACCAAAGTGGGTATAGAGGGAA
>NW_020176674.1:0-201 GCF_003031525.2 Neophocaena asiaeorientalis asiaeorientalis | reverse complement strand
GTCCTAGAAATGATGCTTCCTATATACAAGAAACCATAGTGGTTATCTAGGGGTCTGCTTTTCAATGTTTTATTCTTTCTAATGTTTAAACTATGTAGACGTTTTACCAATTAAACATTTTAAATGATATCTTCGAAATTGAATCAGAAGGACTATTACCTTTGTGTGATATGTAGCTTCTAAGGCAAGGTTGCTTTTCAT
>NW_020176673.1:0-201 GCF_003031525.2 Neophocaena asiaeorientalis asiaeorientalis | reverse complement strand
CTAATGATTGGATACTAGCAGAAGCTATCAAGGGTCTTTTACCCAACAGGCGAGTAAATTCCAGAGTAGTGAAGGTTAATTCAATTCAGCACTCACTGATTATGTATCGTCTACGCGTAAGACACCGTGCAAGGCATTGAAGGAAAATCTTGACTCATCAATAAAAATGTTATAAGCTGTATATAATTAAATAGTATTCAT
>NW_020176672.1:0-201 GCF_003031525.2 Neophocaena asiaeorientalis asiaeorientalis | reverse complement strand
TGGGATCTTAGTTCCCCAACCAGGGATTGAACCCACACCCCAGCATTGGAAGCATGGAGAATTAACCACTGGACTGCCAAGGAAATCCCTAATCTACTTTTTAAAAAACAAAGTTTACAGTGTAAGATCTTGTCAACAGTTGTTTGAAAGTTTAAGTAAACTTTCTAGTTGGGTGACCTTGGGGGAGCTACTTAAACTCTT
>NW_020176671.1:0-201 GCF_003031525.2 Neophocaena asiaeorientalis asiaeorientalis | reverse complement strand
TATAACAATTGGAAATATTTATGCACCCAACAGAGGAGCACATGAATACATAAGGCGAATACTAACAACCATTAAAAGGGTAATCGACACTAACACAATCATAGTATGGGACCTTAGTGTCCCACCTTCATCAATGGACAGATCATCCAACATTAAAATGAATGATGAAACACAAGTTATAAATGATACAATAAAAAAGAT
>NW_020176670.1:0-201 GCF_003031525.2 Neophocaena asiaeorientalis asiaeorientalis | reverse complement strand
ATGCGCTTCTTTGGCTTTCCTGCTTAAAGACGGCGGAGAACCAGAAGCGTTCCGGTGGCTGTTGGTTTCCCTTTGGGTCGAATGCTCCTTTCACCTGCTGAGACCTCCTGCGTGGCATACAGCCAGGGGGTGACTTCAGATTCCGCCGGGCGCTCGCATACAAGCTCTGGGGAGCCCTGGACTCCGCCCTGCGGTTTACCG
>NW_020176669.1:0-201 GCF_003031525.2 Neophocaena asiaeorientalis asiaeorientalis | reverse complement strand
CAATGTCTCCACATTGTTTTCCCTCTCTATGTATTTGTCTCTGTGCCCTTTCTATTAGGATACCAGTCATATTGCATTAAGGCTTAATCTAATATCCTTATCTTAATCTGATAAACTGCAAGGAAGCTATTTCCAAATAAGGCCACAGTCACAGGTACTGGGAGTTAGGACTTCAACATCTTTGAGGGAACACAGTTCTAT
>NW_020176668.1:0-201 GCF_003031525.2 Neophocaena asiaeorientalis asiaeorientalis | reverse complement strand
TCATTCCCCCTGTACTACCACACTGTATCACTCCCTTCCCTGATCTACTGTTACAGTCTCTTTGGAAGTTGTTTCACAACTCTTGTTGTCATAGTGCCAGTTTAACTGTCCTCACTTCCCTAATTTATACCAGGATTTAAGACCTTGTGGTCTGGGATTCTGTCCAGAGCAAGCAGGCTAAGACTCTGTCTTTGTTTATAT
>NW_020176667.1:0-201 GCF_003031525.2 Neophocaena asiaeorientalis asiaeorientalis | reverse complement strand
GGCGAGCCTCCTCGTGGTCGGTAAGTGATGATCATTGCCGCGGGGATGTGGGGCGAATCTCTGTGCTTCCGACTTATTTTGAAATCATTCCCTACGTAACGCCCAAATGTTTGAGTACACTGATGGCCTTCTGAATGTGACCGTGAGGTTTTGGTTTTTGAGCCTGAGTGCGAGAGGCACAGGCGTGTCCTGTCAGCCACC
>NW_020176666.1:0-201 GCF_003031525.2 Neophocaena asiaeorientalis asiaeorientalis | reverse complement strand
CTACTACTACTACTACTACTACTAGCCCATTGCATGGGAAATACTACTTCTGTTATCACTAGTGCTGCTACTCCTACTGCTGCTACTACTACTGTTGCTGCTACTTGTACTATTACTAGCGCAGTGCATGGAATATAGTACTATATAGTACTACTACTCGTATGTCTGCTGTTTCTACTACTGCTACTACTACTGCTACTA
>NW_020176665.1:0-201 GCF_003031525.2 Neophocaena asiaeorientalis asiaeorientalis | reverse complement strand
TAGAGTCCTTGGCCAGAGGAGCTTGTGCATCATTAGTGCTGTGGGCGGGGGCACAGACGCAATGCGTTCGTCACCCCCGTTCGGATGATTCCAGGGCAGAGAACGTGACCCGAGCAGCTGAGCATCTGCCCCAGCTCCCTGGCACACTGCTGGGTGCACGGGGGCTGCTTCGCCCATTCCCATCCATTTGGTTTTCTTTAT
>NW_020176664.1:0-201 GCF_003031525.2 Neophocaena asiaeorientalis asiaeorientalis | reverse complement strand
TGGCAGGCGGATTCTCAACCACTGCACCACCAGGGGAGCCCTGGAGAATTTCTTAAATCTGGAAAGTTTTTTGCGTATGTGTCTTAAAAATGATTTTTTAATTACCTTATCTCCTTTTTTTGTTTTCTGTTAAAGGTGACTTTGCTGTTTTACTAAAGGCTGGCATGACTGTTAAGCAGGCTGTTCTTTATAATGCTCTGT
>NW_020176663.1:0-201 GCF_003031525.2 Neophocaena asiaeorientalis asiaeorientalis | reverse complement strand
AGGTTGTGCTTTTCTAAGAATTTGTCAATTTCTTCCAGGTTTTACATTTTGTTTCCATATATTTGCTTGTAGTAATCCCTAATGATTCTTTGTATTTCTCCAAGGTCAGTTGTTACTTCTCCTTTTTCAGTTCTAATTCTGGTGATTTGCGCCATCTCCATTATTTTCTTGATAAGTCTGGCTAATGGTTTATCAATTTTG
>NW_020176662.1:0-201 GCF_003031525.2 Neophocaena asiaeorientalis asiaeorientalis | reverse complement strand
AGTAGTAAGGCAATTCAGTCTCAGTAAAGCTGCTACCAAAAACGAAAACCTGGAGGCTTGCAGGCCCACCCCCAGAGTGTGACCCCAGAGGTGCCAGGTCGGACAGGACCTGCGTGTCAGAAAGCCCCGTGTGTCAAACCAGGTGGTCTGAGGGCACCTCGCGAAATTCTCCCTGTGGCATCAGAAGCGTGGGGCGCTAGT
>NW_020176661.1:0-201 GCF_003031525.2 Neophocaena asiaeorientalis asiaeorientalis | reverse complement strand
GCAGCAGCAGTAGTAGGAGCAGCAGCAGTAGTAGGAGCAGAAGTAGTGGTAACAGAAGTAGTATTTGCCATGCACTAGGCTAGTAGTAGTAGTAGCAGTAGCAGCAAGAGTAGTAGTACTAGTAGATTTGCCAGGCACTGGGCTAGTACAATAGATAGTAGTTGTAGCAGTAGTAGCAGCTTCTGAAATAGTAGTAATAGT
>NW_020176660.1:0-201 GCF_003031525.2 Neophocaena asiaeorientalis asiaeorientalis | reverse complement strand
GAAAGATCTTTCTCTGTTGATTGCAAAAGTAATATCATTCAGCTACCCTTTGAGGGGGCCTTCATAACTTAACATGATCAGGATTGACTGACCGGGTCAGTCGCAAGGTGATCCCAAGCAAGTCTCCCTCTAAACATGGCACCAGAACGCTATTTATGTTCAGTAGGGTTTGCATCCCTCCTCCCAACTTCAGAGATAAGC
>NW_020176659.1:0-201 GCF_003031525.2 Neophocaena asiaeorientalis asiaeorientalis | reverse complement strand
GTCAGCCTGTCCAGAAATCCTGAGACGGCCATCTAATGGTGTCTTCAAGCAAAAATACTGCCAGTCTTTTGATGGGGAAGCCTGGTGCTTGGGCACCTGAGGATCAACCTGCTGCTTGTGTCCGCAGGGTTGGGCCTGTAGCCTTGGTTCACTGGAGGTAAGCCTGGCACTTGGTCTGCATTAATGAGCCTAGGACCTGGT
>NW_020176658.1:0-201 GCF_003031525.2 Neophocaena asiaeorientalis asiaeorientalis | reverse complement strand
GATTTTGTCTGTATAGCTTTGCTTCCACCATTTGCCCTAGGATTCTGTCTGTCCGTTTTTATTTTTTTACTTAAAAATTTTTTTTCATAATATTTTATTTTAATAACTTTATTTTATTTTTATTTGAGTTTCTTTTCTTTTATCCTCTTTCCTTCTATTTTTTCTAACTTTTATTCTGAGCTGTGTGGATGAAAGGCTCTT
>NW_020176657.1:0-201 GCF_003031525.2 Neophocaena asiaeorientalis asiaeorientalis | reverse complement strand
CACTTAGGGAACCTGCATACAGTTTTCTATAATGCCAGGTTGCAAAATGCAGTCCTATGAATGGCTTAGCGTGATTCTCATTTCTCCAAGGACACTCTCACTTCTATTGCCTGTGAACAATTTCAACACAGACCTTCTTACTTTTGTGAGGTGATATCTTGCTTTAGGTCTCATTTCCCTTTTTTAAGTAGTTAGTGATGT
>NW_020176656.1:0-201 GCF_003031525.2 Neophocaena asiaeorientalis asiaeorientalis | reverse complement strand
TATGTATAAAATAGATAACCAATAAAAACCTGCTGTATAAACAAGTAAATAAAATTAAATTAAAAAAATTTTTAAATAAATAAAATTTAAAAAAACAGAAAGTTATTCCCTTCACATACATGTATTTATAGGAACGAATTATTTCCATGCTTATATCTATAAAAACAAAAAAGAGGAATAAAATCTACCTTGAACCAAAAA
>NW_020176655.1:0-201 GCF_003031525.2 Neophocaena asiaeorientalis asiaeorientalis | reverse complement strand
GGTGACTTGTCATTTCCAAGATTAGGCTGTAAAAAGACTGGTTTCCATCTTGGCTGCTTTCTCTCATGCTTTCTTGGATTTAATCACCATGTTATGCCACCTTGTCGAGTAGCCCTGTAGGAGGCTCATGTGTCGAGGGACAGAGACTTGACAACAACCGCATGAATGGACTTGTAACTGGATTTATCCCTCCTCACTTTG
>NW_020176654.1:0-201 GCF_003031525.2 Neophocaena asiaeorientalis asiaeorientalis | reverse complement strand
GCCATGGCCTCTGGATCAAAATAGCGGAGTGTGGGCAAAGGCAGGGCTGAGGGGCTGCCAATCAACTTCAGCCTGGGATTCCTGGGGCCGTCCACCCCATGGGAAACGGGAGCCAAGACCCATAGGGGTGAGTAGGGGGAGGGATGGTGGGCTCCTCCATCCCCTCCTGGCTTGAAGCTTTTCTCAGGATGGGAGAGACAG
>NW_020176653.1:0-201 GCF_003031525.2 Neophocaena asiaeorientalis asiaeorientalis | reverse complement strand
TGATCTTTTTTTTAGATGCTATCTTGTTCACACAGTTTGTTAATGAGATTACTGAAGGGGAAGCTGGGGAAAAGATCTGGCCATCTGTTGGCCAGATTTATTTCTTTGATCTACAGAAAGAACCAACAGGTTAGGAAAGGCTTTGTGTGAGCAAAACATTGAAAGTTGTGCTTGGGCTGAAGATTAGTTAAAATATAGCTT
>NW_020176652.1:0-201 GCF_003031525.2 Neophocaena asiaeorientalis asiaeorientalis | reverse complement strand
CCAGTTGTAAACAATTCTGAAGTTGGTCAGTGGTGGGGAATTGTCTCCCATTCAGCCAGCAGCCCCCATGCAACAAGCGTCCTCATTGCTAAGCTGGGGGACCATGCCGAGGCATCTGCGAGTAAACGTGAGCTGAGCCCCAGGCCAGCGGCTGTTGAACTGTTCCCACCCTTCCCAGGTAAAACACCTAAATATGTACAA
>NW_020176651.1:0-201 GCF_003031525.2 Neophocaena asiaeorientalis asiaeorientalis | reverse complement strand
CCAAATTTTTGGATGAGTTTGAAAAGGATTGGTACTAATTCCTCTTCAAATATTTGGCAAAATTCACCAGGGAAGCCATCTGGTCCTGGATTTTCTATTTTTTTTAAATTATTGATTAAATCTCCTTATTTGTTTTTGGACTGTTAAGACTTTCTATGTTATCTTGATTCAGTGTTGGTAGGTTGTATGTTTGTAGGAATT
>NW_020176650.1:0-200 GCF_003031525.2 Neophocaena asiaeorientalis asiaeorientalis | reverse complement strand
GTTGTGTTAGTTTCAGGTGTACAGCAAAGGGAATTAGTTATTCGTGTACATATATCCACTTTTTTTAAGATTCTTTCCCCGTGTGGGCTGATCTTGTATTTTTATCTATCTAGCCGCTCTATGACTTTTGACTAGAGAATTTAATTAATATATCTATGTTTATAGTAATTATTGATAGGTAAGGACTTACCACGGCCATC
>NW_020176649.1:0-200 GCF_003031525.2 Neophocaena asiaeorientalis asiaeorientalis | reverse complement strand
GAAGAACCAACAAAACCCAAAGTTAGCAGAAGGAAAGAAATAAAGATGAGAGAAGAAATAAATGTAATAGAAGCAAAGGAAACAATAACAAAGATCGGTATAACTAAAAGCTGTTCTTTTGATAAGATAAACACAATTGAAAAACCATTAAACAGACTAATCAAGAAAAAGAAGGAGAAGACTCAAATCAATAAAATTAG
>NW_020176648.1:0-201 GCF_003031525.2 Neophocaena asiaeorientalis asiaeorientalis | reverse complement strand
AGGGAACCTGCACTTCTGGAAGTTCTTACCCCAAACCTTCATGCTACGCAGTGGTCTCAGGCTTGCTATGCCTGATGCCTCTAGCTCAGTGCTGTTGAATACGGGTCTGAGGAAGTAACATCTACTCCAACAAATAACTTGTTAAAGATGCTGTTTCATGAGCCCCACAGGAGGATCATAACTTAGAGTGGGACCCTGATT
>NW_020176647.1:0-201 GCF_003031525.2 Neophocaena asiaeorientalis asiaeorientalis | reverse complement strand
TTGAGGTCATCTAGTCCAATTATTACATATCATCTTCTTTTCCAAATTAAAACACACTCATCTTATTTTCTGGACAAAAGGTAATTTCTTTATCATAGTTTTGGGGGTAAAGTTGCAATTGTGTGTTGGGAAGAGTTACTATTCTGAAGATGAGATCCTGGAAAGAGAACGGTACCATGTAGGCTAGTTGTTGACACTATT
>NW_020176646.1:0-201 GCF_003031525.2 Neophocaena asiaeorientalis asiaeorientalis | reverse complement strand
TGTTATACAGCATAAACTAACACAACATTGTAAAGCAATTACACTGCAATAAATATGTTGGAAAAGAAAATAAGCAAATAGTTCATACACAAGGTACAAGCTACAGACCAACCACATGAGTTTTCCAACACATTCTTTAAGGTGTTCTCAAAAAAAAAAAAAATGAGATCACAAAAGGAATCAGTGTAAGGTGGCCAGGTT
>NW_020176645.1:0-201 GCF_003031525.2 Neophocaena asiaeorientalis asiaeorientalis | reverse complement strand
TTATTCAGTTTGCTCCAGAATAAAGAAAAAATGGTGAAAAATAAACATTCTTTAAAAGTTTATAACACTAAATGTAAAATCTTAATTAAGTACTGGCAAATATTAAATAATACATCTTGATCAAGAAGTTTTCTTCTTAAGATGACAAGGAGAGTTAAAACTCCAAAAGTGTATTATTGTATATTTCACCATATTAATATT
>NW_020176644.1:0-201 GCF_003031525.2 Neophocaena asiaeorientalis asiaeorientalis | reverse complement strand
GGCTCTACTGTTGGCTCTGAAGCTCCCAGTCTTCCCCCTAAGATAGGCTCACCTGCCCTGGAGGGACCAGCTGAGCTTGCTTCCAGGCAAGCAGCATATATTGAGATAGGATGTGGCCAGCAGACACTTCGTTCAGATAACAGAAGCTCCAGAGACCCAAGAGGAGAATATTTCCATTGGTGCAGAAGCCCCTGGCCATGG
>NW_020176643.1:0-201 GCF_003031525.2 Neophocaena asiaeorientalis asiaeorientalis | reverse complement strand
TTGGGGAATCTGAAATTCAATGCAAAAATACAGAGAAAGATGCAAACTGATGATGATTCCTAAATCATCTGGGAGCAGATCGCTCCCACGGGTGCAAACATTAGTTCTTAGGGGTGCGAACAAATCTTAGCTACTACAATGGTGGGTGGCATTCCAAAGGTCAACCCTATCCAGCAAAATCTCATTCCTTTGTATTCATTT
>NW_020176642.1:0-201 GCF_003031525.2 Neophocaena asiaeorientalis asiaeorientalis | reverse complement strand
GAAAGGGCTCTGGAGAGACGTTCATAGCAGCACACACCTGCAGCTCTTCTTCAGCTCTGGAGGCTCCAGGGCAGCCAGGGTTGCTTCGTCAAAACACATTCTTCAGGCCTTTCTGTGTAAGTGCAGACCACTCCACATACTTGACAGCCTTCAGGTCACAGGCCAGTTTTTCAGCAGTCTCTGGGGTGATAGGCTTCTGTT
>NW_020176641.1:0-201 GCF_003031525.2 Neophocaena asiaeorientalis asiaeorientalis | reverse complement strand
CATTTAGTATGTTTGTTGGAATTACTGAGAAAAGAAGAAGCAGGAACAAGAGTTAGAAATCAGCAATGCCCTCGTGTGATATTAAATTAGTTGTCTTAGATGTTACTCAATGTAGAGGCATTCGCTACCCTCACATTTCATCTTCTAGGTCCACTTGGATTCCAGTTTCAAATGTGAGGGATGTAATGAAACATTTATTAT
>NW_020176640.1:0-200 GCF_003031525.2 Neophocaena asiaeorientalis asiaeorientalis | reverse complement strand
GACAAATACTGTATGATATCACTTATACGTGGAGTCTAAAATATACAACAAACTAGTGAATGTAGCAAAAAAGAAACTCACAGATCTAGAAAACAAATTTGTCATTACCAGCGGGAAGGGGGAAGGCGGGAAGGGCATGATAGGGGTAGGGGATTAGGCGGTGCAAACTACTATGTATAAAATAAATAAGCTACAAGGAT
>NW_020176639.1:0-201 GCF_003031525.2 Neophocaena asiaeorientalis asiaeorientalis | reverse complement strand
ACATTAGCTAGGAAGTCCAGCACAATGTTGAAAAGCACTGCTAATAAGCGATTTTCATGTTTTATTCCTGATCTTAGTGGGAAAGCTTTGAGATTCTCACAGTTAAGTATGACATTAGATCTTCCTTATCTAATTGAGGAAGTTCCTCTCTATTCTTAATCTACTGAGACTTTTTATTATGAAAGGATGTTAGATTTTTTT
>NW_020176638.1:0-200 GCF_003031525.2 Neophocaena asiaeorientalis asiaeorientalis | reverse complement strand
GGAACTAAGATCCCACATGCCATGGGGCAACTAAGCCCATGGGCCACAACTACTGAGCTCACGCACTAGAGCCCGCGTGCCTCAAACTACAGAGCCCATGTGCTCTGGAGCCCAAGGGCCACAACTATGGAGCCCTTGTGGCCTGGAGCCTATGTGCCTCAACTAGAGAGGAGAAAACCTGCACACCACAACTAGAGAGA
>NW_020176637.1:0-201 GCF_003031525.2 Neophocaena asiaeorientalis asiaeorientalis | reverse complement strand
ACTAAAAACCTATCATGAAAGTATGATGGTCAAGAACTCTCTCCATGAAAAGTCAGACAAAAACCAGAAAAACTGATCATGAATTCTAGTAGTTCTGGGACTGAACAACCTATTCATTTAAACCAAAGGGATCATCACCAAAGCACAGGTATTAAAAAATATTACATAAAAGGAAACTATGATGAGTCTTTTTTTTTTTTT
>NW_020176636.1:0-200 GCF_003031525.2 Neophocaena asiaeorientalis asiaeorientalis | reverse complement strand
GGGGTGTGAGGATCATCCTCTAAATTGAGTTTTTTGGACTCAGCTGAGGATTACGGAGAACCTAGAAGGACCAGACCAGACTGTTCCAGCCCTGTGGCTCCAGTCCCTAAATCACCTGCCCTTATTTAATAGAATCTAGATTCCTATTGCTTTTCTCTCCACACTTACCTTTGCCTGGTCTCTCTCTTGATCTCTTGCAA
>NW_020176635.1:0-200 GCF_003031525.2 Neophocaena asiaeorientalis asiaeorientalis | reverse complement strand
GTAGAGAGAAAGAATTAGTAGAAGTAGGAAGAAAGAATGAATGAAAGAAATAAAGAAAGAAAGAAGGAAAGGAGGTAAGGAAGGAAGGAAGAAGAAAAGTAGGAAAGAAGGAAAGAAAGGAAGAAAGGAAGGAGGGATGGTGAAAGGAAGGAAGGAAAGAAAAAGGAAGGAAAGAAAGAAGATAAAGTAAAATAAAATAA
>NW_020176634.1:0-200 GCF_003031525.2 Neophocaena asiaeorientalis asiaeorientalis | reverse complement strand
GTTCTTCTAGGTACTTGTTAAATGTTTCTTGCATTTTCTCTTTTCTATTCCCAAGATTTTGGATCATGTTTACTATCATGATTCTGAATTCTTTTTCAAGTAGACTGCCTATTTCGTATTCATTTGTTGGGTCTGGTGGGTTTTTAACTTGCTCCTTCCTCTGCTGTGTGTTTTTCTGTCTTCTGATTTTGCTTATCTTA
>NW_020176633.1:0-200 GCF_003031525.2 Neophocaena asiaeorientalis asiaeorientalis | reverse complement strand
GAGCTTCACTTTAGAAATTTGGGGGGGACACAAGTCAGTCTATAACATGTTTCTAGAGAAATCACTAAATCTTGAAAAGAACACAAGTGTCATCTTTTTATTTGCACATTCCTTCCCAATAAATCATTTCTCTGCTTAGTCTCCTTTCCTGAGGGAGGGGCACCTTTTACCCTCAGGCTCCAGGAAAGCTTATCCAAACA
>NW_020176632.1:0-200 GCF_003031525.2 Neophocaena asiaeorientalis asiaeorientalis | reverse complement strand
GCAGCACGGAGTCGTATCCACTGCGCCACCAGGGAAGTCCCGACACCACTTTTAAAGGGCGCACACAAAACCTCATGTGCACCAGGACCCAGGGCAAAAGCAGTAACTTCATAGGAGCCAGGGCCAGAACTACCTGCTGGTCTTGAAGAGTCTCCCAAAGAGGTGGGGGGCAGCTGTGGCTCACCCTGGGGACATAGACA
>NW_020176631.1:0-200 GCF_003031525.2 Neophocaena asiaeorientalis asiaeorientalis | reverse complement strand
AAATCTCCAGTAAAGATAAATACATGGGCAGATACTAAAGCTAGTATTGTGCTACTGGCTTGTAACTCTACTTTGTATTTCTTACATGACTGAAAAAACAAATGCATAAAATAATCATAAGACCATGTTATTAGGCTCACAAAGTATAAAGGTGTAATCTGTGACAACAATAATGTAAAGAGGAGGAATGGAACTGTAGA
>NW_020176630.1:0-200 GCF_003031525.2 Neophocaena asiaeorientalis asiaeorientalis | reverse complement strand
TCCTCAAATCTGGGACAGTTTCACTGTTTCCATCTTTCATGAACTTGATACTTGAAAAGAGCTAGTCAGCTATTGTATTGAATGCCCCTCAATTTGGGATGGTCTGAAGTTTTCTCATTAGACTTGCATCATGGACATTTGCAAGAATACCACAGAAACGAAGTGTACCATATCAAGGGGTACATGATGCCAACATGATT
>NW_020176629.1:0-200 GCF_003031525.2 Neophocaena asiaeorientalis asiaeorientalis | reverse complement strand
GAGACCCTGTAATTTACACAGGAATAGTTCTTTTAGCATCAACCCTGCCAAAGACTGAATGTTTTTGTCTCCCCCAAATTCATATACTGAAACCTAATTCCCAGTGAAATGGAAGTTGGAGGTGGGGTCTTTGGGAGGTGATTAGATCATGAGAGCAGGACCCTCATAAATGGGATTAGTGTCCTTATACATCTCGGAGA
>NW_020176628.1:0-200 GCF_003031525.2 Neophocaena asiaeorientalis asiaeorientalis | reverse complement strand
TTATAAGAGTTAAGTGGAGTGAGTAGTGTGTGGCTCTATCCGTTGTGGATATGGGTGGTGCTTGCATTATAGAATTATAGCCTCATTGAGTGGACTTGAAAACATCACCCCATGATAGGCAGACTTTAGCCTGCTGTCATCTGTTGACCCCACTGGGCAGGTTGACACTGTCCTTGTATAAGAGTCCTTAGTCTGCCTGA
>NW_020176627.1:0-200 GCF_003031525.2 Neophocaena asiaeorientalis asiaeorientalis | reverse complement strand
TAGCCAGCCGCCTGTTTTTGTAAATAAATTATTGGACCACAACCAGGCCAGTTCATTCATGAATTTTCTCTGGCTCCTTTTGCGTTGAGTGGTTGTGACAGAGACCTAATAGTCCACAAAGCCAAAAATACTCCCTGGCCCCGGCCACCCCTGATCTAAGACCATTCCCACAGTCGTCTAATGATAAGAATCACCTGGAT
>NW_020176626.1:0-200 GCF_003031525.2 Neophocaena asiaeorientalis asiaeorientalis | reverse complement strand
TTTTGTCCCTCATTAATGCCCTGACACTGGTCGACACAACAACCCTGATGCTGACCCAGTCTAAGGCCTTGACGATGTCCCTAATAGCCTTAGATGCCCTCACTGTTGGCCTGACCCTGTCTCTAGCCAAGGCCCTGACCCTCTTCCTAACTAAGGTTATGATGATGTCTCTACCTAAGGCACTAACACTGTCTGTAATA
>NW_020176625.1:0-200 GCF_003031525.2 Neophocaena asiaeorientalis asiaeorientalis | reverse complement strand
TTTTCCTGAATATATTTATTTTTATGATGGGGTTTAGCTGACTTCCACTGTTGTGTTTATGCCACGTTACACCTACTTGATTCACTTACAGAGAGATATCAATACATAGGTTGTAAGATTCTTACTAGTCAGATATATTCCTCTGCGGTGCATAGGGGATGTTGAGTCCAGTTCATTGAGCAAAGAGTAGGTCTTGTCTA
>NW_020176624.1:0-200 GCF_003031525.2 Neophocaena asiaeorientalis asiaeorientalis | reverse complement strand
TCATTTCCCCTTTTCCCATAGTCACTTGTCTTTTTATTATTGTACTGTAAAGATATATTTTCCCTTTCCTTCTTATTGAATATTCTGCCACCACATCTTCCGAAGGCTGACTCCCTCATTTATGTATCTGCTCCTTTTCACCTTTCCAACACGTCTTTTCTTTTTTATTTTTTTAAGTGTGGTAAGGACACTTAACGTGA
>NW_020176623.1:0-200 GCF_003031525.2 Neophocaena asiaeorientalis asiaeorientalis | reverse complement strand
TGGGCCAGACCTACCTGCTGGTCTTGGAGAGTCTCCTGGGGAGGCAGGGGTTGGCTATGAATCACTGTGGGGACAAAGACACTGGCGGCAGTAGTTCTAGGGAGTACTCACTGGCATGAGTCCTCCTGGAGGCTGCCATTTTCTCACCAAGACCTAGCGCCACCCAACAGCCTGTAGGCTCCAGTGCTGGGACTCCTCAG
>NW_020176622.1:0-200 GCF_003031525.2 Neophocaena asiaeorientalis asiaeorientalis | reverse complement strand
TTTCAGGATACAAGATTAATATACTGAAATCTGAAGATATAGTATGTGAATATTAATGTACTGAAAATACTAATAATGAACCATCAGAAAGACAAAGTTAAAAAATCTTGTTTATAATCGCATCAAGGAGTGTAAAGATATCTAGGAATAAACTTAGACAAGGAGAAGACCTACACTCTGAAAACTATAAATACTGATTA
>NW_020176621.1:0-200 GCF_003031525.2 Neophocaena asiaeorientalis asiaeorientalis | reverse complement strand
TGAGAGGCCCGCGTACCGCAAAAAAATAATAATAATAAAATGAGTGTTATTTATTTTAGGATCCTGCTAGATAAGAAATAACGTATGTGAAAAATACTGTTCAAGCTGTAAAGTATTCTGTTAATGTATTTTGACATTTTTGATCAAAGATTATGTTTTATTTAATTAATTTTTATTGGAGTATAGTTGATTTACAATGT
>NW_020176620.1:0-200 GCF_003031525.2 Neophocaena asiaeorientalis asiaeorientalis | reverse complement strand
GTCATCAGCAGAGAGTGAGACTGGGGAGGTGTTGTGGGTTGAGGACAGGAGAATATATGAAACAGCTATCAAGGTATGGAGGACAGTGAATTTGTTGCAGGAAGGGGGACCCCTTCCAAGGCCCGAGAGTGGACTCTTTTCTAACACTCGGAAATGAATTGTGCGAGGAGACACACATGCTGACAAAGTAAGAGACTTTA
>NW_020176619.1:0-200 GCF_003031525.2 Neophocaena asiaeorientalis asiaeorientalis | reverse complement strand
CTCTACCCAGCAAGGCTCTCATTCAGATATGATGGAGAAATAAAAAACATTACAGACAAGCAAAAGCTAAAGAGAATTCAGCACCACAAGAGCAGCTTTGCAACAAATGCTAAAGGAACTCCTCTAGGTGAGAAAGAGAGACCAGCAACTTAAAACAACCTGAACATATAGACTGCTGTATCAAAACCACATGGGAATAG
>NW_020176618.1:0-200 GCF_003031525.2 Neophocaena asiaeorientalis asiaeorientalis | reverse complement strand
GACAGAAAGCAATCAGTGGTTACCTTAGACTGGAGGTGTGAGGAAGGGTGAACACAAGAAAACTTTGGGGAATTATGAGAACATTTGATATCTTGATTATGGTGATGGTTTCATGGGTGTGTGTACGTGTCAAAGCTTTAAATGTGTGAGTTTACATAAATTGTACCTCAATAAAGTTGTCAAAGAAGGGAAAAATAAAG
>NW_020176617.1:0-200 GCF_003031525.2 Neophocaena asiaeorientalis asiaeorientalis | reverse complement strand
TCATCTTTGTATTCCTGGAAGGAATCTCTCTTTGGTTTTTACGTGTTGCTGCATTCACTTTGCTAATATTTAATTTGGATGTTTGCACGAATATTCATACTCATGATTGGGTATAGTTATGATGTTTTATTTTGATTTTTGGAATGTATGTTATGTTACCTTCATGTAAAGGATTTGGAAATGTCTTTCTTCTTTTTCAG
>NW_020176616.1:0-200 GCF_003031525.2 Neophocaena asiaeorientalis asiaeorientalis | reverse complement strand
CTGCCCTGCATCCCAGCAGGTGCGTCTCTCTGGATGAAGCAAGTCTCTTGGGTTTCTAGAGTGGTGGCTCTTGAATGGGGGCATCGTCACCCCACCCCAGGACGTGCTCTGGAAGTTTGCGGGGGGTTGTCACGATACCTGGCGTAGGCAGCGGCCCTAAGAGGGACACGCGATATCCTGCAGTGCATGGGACAGTCAAG
>NW_020176615.1:0-200 GCF_003031525.2 Neophocaena asiaeorientalis asiaeorientalis | reverse complement strand
TTGTCCATTTTATTGGCATATAGTTGTTTGTAGTCTCTTATAATCCTTTGTATTTATGTGGTGTCAGTTGCAGTTTCTCCTTTTTCATATCTAACTTTATTGATTTGCATCCTCTCTCTTTTTTTCTTGGTGAGTCTGGCTAAGGGTTTATCAATATTTTTTATCTTCTCAAAGAATCAGCTTTTAGTTTTATTGATTTT
>NW_020176614.1:0-200 GCF_003031525.2 Neophocaena asiaeorientalis asiaeorientalis | reverse complement strand
TAAATGCTTAGAGGAGAAATGAGGACCTGCCCCGATACCATTTGGCACCCCACTTGGCCCTAGGGAGTACTTCAGGAGGATCGATCCCTCAGTGACTTACTGGTCACGTAGGAACACTATTTGGGAATGAGTCTTTTTTTGTTTGTTTTGTTTTGCATTTTTCTTTCTTTTTATATGGTTAGGAAACCCACTCATTAAAG
>NW_020176613.1:0-200 GCF_003031525.2 Neophocaena asiaeorientalis asiaeorientalis | reverse complement strand
GATCACTGAAGAAATAAAAGAGAAAATCAAAAAATACCTAGGGAAAAATGACAATGAAACCACGATGATCCAAAACCTGTGGGATGCAGCAAAGGCAGTTCTGAGAGCGAATTTTATAGCTATACGAGCCTACCTCAAGACACAAGAAAAATCTCAAAGAAACAATCTAACCTTACAGCTAAAGGAACTAGAGAAAGAAG
>NW_020176612.1:0-200 GCF_003031525.2 Neophocaena asiaeorientalis asiaeorientalis | reverse complement strand
TGAGGCAACCCAGCACTGGAGCCTACCCTGCTCTTTGGTGATGCTAATGTCAGACTCTGGGAAGGGGGTCATGCCAAGGAGTACTTCCCAGAACGTCTGCTGCCAATTTCCTTGTCCCCACATTGAGCCACAGCCATCCCTCGTCCCTGCAGGAGACCTTCCAACTCTAGCAGGTAGGTCTGGTTCAGTCTCCTGTGGGG
>NW_020176611.1:0-200 GCF_003031525.2 Neophocaena asiaeorientalis asiaeorientalis | reverse complement strand
TAGTAAAGATCATCCACAATCCTGGAAATAGAATAGAGAAATGTAAGAAACATTTAACAAGGACTTAGAAGAACTGAAGAGGAAACGAGCAGCGATAAACAACACAATAAATGAAACGAAAAATTCTCCAGAAGCTATCAATAGCAGAATAACTGAGGTGGAAGAAAGGATAAGTGACCTGGAAGATAAAACAGTGTAAA
>NW_020176610.1:0-200 GCF_003031525.2 Neophocaena asiaeorientalis asiaeorientalis | reverse complement strand
CCGCAAGTGGTGCCGAAACCCGGGAGCCCCATGTTGGTGCCGGGCACGGTGGCGCGCGCCTGTAATCCCAGCTTCCCGGGAGGCTGAGGTCGGCGGATCGTGGGTGCCCGGGAGTTCGGGACTACCGCGCTGTGTAGAGCGGGCGTCCGCACCGGGCCTGGCACCAACATGGGGCTCCCGGGTTTCGGCACCACTTGCGG
>NW_020176609.1:0-200 GCF_003031525.2 Neophocaena asiaeorientalis asiaeorientalis | reverse complement strand
GCCCTAACGAACCCCAGAGAAACTCATTTTGGGGTCTCAGCCAGCCAGGCCCCCTTTCTTGGAATTCTGGTTCCACAGATCCGTCTCGTGTCCATGGAATTCCCAGGTCCGGCCATCGACCCTAAGGACGGGGAGGGAAGGTTTTGTCCCGGGGACACCTTCCTTCCTTGCCCGCCTCCTCGGGGTTCCGGACGCTTCGG
>NW_020176608.1:0-200 GCF_003031525.2 Neophocaena asiaeorientalis asiaeorientalis | reverse complement strand
TCCTCTCCTGATCGCTCTTGGGCCCAGCTCTCCCCACCGTGGCCCTCCACCGAGCCAGGAAGGCCTCGGGGACGTGCCCTTGCGGGATGATGAAGAGGGGGCCGCCCGCTGGGCGGCGTGGAGGTTTGGCACGGGGCAGCCCTCTGTAGGGCTCCTTGCACTCCCCAAGTCTGCCTCTTGACAAACCAAGGGACTTGACA
>NW_020176607.1:0-200 GCF_003031525.2 Neophocaena asiaeorientalis asiaeorientalis | reverse complement strand
TATTAATTGGCCTAATTTCAATACTGTTGTGTCTCAGGGCAAAGGAAGGCCCTAGGAGGGAGAGAGAGAGACAGGGAACAGCCGGTCGGTGGCCCAGCCAGAACACACACATTGATCGATTCAGTTCACCGTCTTATATGGGTGCCGTTCATGGCTCCCCAATTACGATAGTAACCTCGAAGGTCACAGATCACCATAAC
>NW_020176606.1:0-200 GCF_003031525.2 Neophocaena asiaeorientalis asiaeorientalis | reverse complement strand
CCCTGGTAAAACTAACGTTAGGCCAACAAAGGAGAACACCAAGGAAAGAAATTATTCTTTAATAAACATCACCGGGACAGTTGGCTAATGGGCCAGGGAGAGTTCATTTAAATTCATACAGCACACCTGTCAAGTTCAGCCGTATGGCACCATTAATCGGTGACAAACCCGGGAACAAGGGACAAGCATTACCATCCCTG
>NW_020176605.1:0-200 GCF_003031525.2 Neophocaena asiaeorientalis asiaeorientalis | reverse complement strand
GGACATGGAGCGTCAGCGGAAGAGCAGCCACGATGCCTATGACGTCAGGGATGTAGCCGTTGCCGGCTTCTTCAAGCTGGGGGTTGAAGAGGAGCAGGAAGAAGCGAAAGGTCAGTGGCTTGTGGGGCACTCGCTTTAACGGATTCCAGGAGGTACTTTCCCAGGGCGGGGCAAAAGACAGGACTCCCCTCGGACACAGG
>NW_020176604.1:0-200 GCF_003031525.2 Neophocaena asiaeorientalis asiaeorientalis | reverse complement strand
TGGTCCTGCCCTCAGCTTTCAGGCTGGCCAGACTCTCCTCTCGCTCCCAGTTCTGGTCCACTCTCACGCTGGACTCCAAATTGGCTCTTGATTTCAGAACTGCCTGCAGCTCTGGACAGGAGACCCTCCTTCTCTGTCCGCCTTCTGACCCCACGGAATCTTCCATGGCCAGGATGGATCCTTGTTTCAGCGTTCAGATG
>NW_020176603.1:0-200 GCF_003031525.2 Neophocaena asiaeorientalis asiaeorientalis | reverse complement strand
TTAAAAACGCATGAGAAATATTTTAACATTTGGCATTTGACGATTCCTATCTATTTCCTTAATGTTTCCTTTGCGTTCTATGATGATCTTTTGGGCTAGACAGCACATACCACTCTCATGCTCCCCAGACTCTACAGCCCTATACACGTGCAAAATAGCTTGTGGGGATGTGTTAACATACTCTTGGTTGAGGCAGGAAG
>NW_020176602.1:0-200 GCF_003031525.2 Neophocaena asiaeorientalis asiaeorientalis | reverse complement strand
ATATCTCATTGTAGTTTTGATATGCATTTCTCTAACGATTACTGATGTTGACCATTCTTTCACGTGCTTGTTGGCAGTCTGTATATCTTCTTTGGGTAAATGACTATTTAGGTCTTCTGCCCATTTTGGCACGGGGTTGTTTGTTTGTTATTAAGGTGTATGAGCTGCTTATAAATTTTGGAGATTAATCCCTTGTCAGT
>NW_020176601.1:0-200 GCF_003031525.2 Neophocaena asiaeorientalis asiaeorientalis | reverse complement strand
GACCCACCACAACCAAAAATAAATAAATAAATAAATGATTTAAAAAAAAATAAAAAAATAAATAAATAAATAAAAAATAAATTAAATAAATAAATAAAAATAAATAAATAAAAAAAAATTAAAAAAAAAAGAGTGTGTTATAGCAATAAGAAGAAACAATAGGTAAACCAGGTTAAAGTTCTTTAAAGATTTTCAGTATG
>NW_020176600.1:0-200 GCF_003031525.2 Neophocaena asiaeorientalis asiaeorientalis | reverse complement strand
GACTCTGGCTCACTCAGGCCGAGGGGAGGGAGGGGTGCGGATGCGGGGTGAGCCTGTGGCGACAGAGGCCAGCGGGACGTTTCACCAGCCCGAGGCGCGCCGTGTGTTCTCCCAAGGAGGTTGTCCCTGGATCCCGGGACCCTGGCAGTGGCGGCCTAAACAGGCTCCCCGGAAGGGAGGTGTAGATAGTGACCTGTGCT
>NW_020176599.1:0-200 GCF_003031525.2 Neophocaena asiaeorientalis asiaeorientalis | reverse complement strand
AGTCTTTGTTTTAAAGTGAATTTTGTCTCTGATATAAATACAGTTATCCCAGATTTCTTTTAGTTTCAATTTGCATGAAACATCTTTTTCCATCTTTTCACTTTAAGTCTGTGTGTCCTTATATCTGAAGTAAGTCCCTTGTTGGCAGCTACAGATGGCTCTTTTTAAAATTCATTTAGCCACTGTATCTTTTGATTCAA
>NW_020176598.1:0-200 GCF_003031525.2 Neophocaena asiaeorientalis asiaeorientalis | reverse complement strand
CTTCCTTCCTTCTCTCCTTAAAGATAAAGGAAGAAACCTTTCCTAATCCAATCTCTCATGATGGACAGAGCAGACCGATGAAAGAAAAACCCAAACCTTGTCCTTTTAACACAGAGAGACAACTAAATTCTATTTTTGCATTTGTTCCACGTTGATACGAAAACTCATTTCTGTCTTTGAATCCATCCTCATCTTATCCA
>NW_020176597.1:0-200 GCF_003031525.2 Neophocaena asiaeorientalis asiaeorientalis | reverse complement strand
CTTTGGGTGACTTTCTCCAGGTAATCAATTTCAGGGAATGTTGCCTAAGGGCAGTGCTGGAGGAATAGGCTGAAATGTGGGCGATCCTCCGGCTCTGCTGGACCCCCTGCTGGACCCTCAGCCGGACCTGCCAATCCTGTCCCTCTGCCCTCCTAGCCTCCACCACCACCCTCCTCAGAGACTTTTCCACCTGGGTTACT
>NW_020176596.1:0-200 GCF_003031525.2 Neophocaena asiaeorientalis asiaeorientalis | reverse complement strand
CCTGTGCTTGCACACAGGATACTTGGTGGCAGCAGCAACAGTGTTAGTGGTCCATGCCCGTCTCTGGGGTCTGAGATGATAGCTGAGGGTTATGCCTGTCTCTGGAGCTCACTTAGGTGGTGCTCTGCCATCTGTGGGAACAAGAAGCAGGAAGCCCCTCTCTCCTCGTGCACCCCAAAACAATGGTCTCTTGCCTCTCT
>NW_020176595.1:0-200 GCF_003031525.2 Neophocaena asiaeorientalis asiaeorientalis | reverse complement strand
TCTGCTCACCTGCCAGGACGGGCGGGGCTGGGAGCTGAGGCTCGGGCTTAGGTCGGAGTGCAGGGAGAGGACTGGGGTTGGCCGCGAGAACACAGCCTGCAGCGGGTTAGTGCACCACGGCTAGTCGGGAGTGAGTCTGGGGAAAAGTCTGGACCTGCGGAAGAGTCAAGAGACTTTTTCTTCCCTCTTTGTTTCCTGGT
>NW_020176594.1:0-200 GCF_003031525.2 Neophocaena asiaeorientalis asiaeorientalis | reverse complement strand
TCATCATTTCTTTTCACAATGTCTTTATTGAGCAAGAACAAGTATGTTAGTATGTGCTAACCCCCCCCCCACACACACACAAATCCACTGGCAGCTGTTTCTACAACAGCCTAAAGAGCACCAGAGTGGAATGCAACGTGGTTATTGAACCAACAGAGGTATATCATATTTTGATTATTTGTTTAGACTCCAACACATCT
>NW_020176593.1:0-200 GCF_003031525.2 Neophocaena asiaeorientalis asiaeorientalis | reverse complement strand
TTAACATATGAAATACAGTTATAATAACTTTTCTTCATGTATAATAACTTTTAAAATATTCTTTTCTGCCAGTTCTAACATCTGCATAGATTATGGGTTAGTTTTGATTGTTTGCCTTTTCTCCTCAGTATGGGTCATATTTTCCTACTTCTCTGCATTCTTGGCAATTTTTCATATGATCCCAGATATTGTGAGTTTTA
>NW_020176592.1:0-200 GCF_003031525.2 Neophocaena asiaeorientalis asiaeorientalis | reverse complement strand
TAGGATGCAAATAGTTGGTACAGGTCTTTATCTTGGTACTGGGCAGTAGGGGAGAGTTTGGCCAGTAAAGAAATGACAACTGTGTCCCTAGAAGTAATTTTTCCATAGTTACTCCTTGATATTGCTTATATTTTTTGAAAATTAGTGAACATATGACAATAATATGGGCGTGGGGTGTTGGGTGAAGGGAGAGATTTCAT
>NW_020176591.1:0-200 GCF_003031525.2 Neophocaena asiaeorientalis asiaeorientalis | reverse complement strand
TATTACAAGATATTGAATAGAGTTCCCTGTGCTATACAATAAATCCTTGTGGTTTATCTGGTATCTATGGTAGTGTGCATCTGTTAATCCTGTGCTCCCAATTTATCCCCCCACTTGGAAACCAGAAGTTTGTTTTTTATGTCTGTGAATCTGTTTTTGTTTTGTAAATAAGTTCACTTGTTCTGTTTTTTAGATTCCAC
>NW_020176590.1:0-200 GCF_003031525.2 Neophocaena asiaeorientalis asiaeorientalis | reverse complement strand
CCACCCTCCAGTTCACTTTGAGCTTTGAGAGTTAACCAAAAGGAGGCAGTATAGCTAATAGATTACATATCAATATATATGCATATATATATTTATATACATGTATGTGTATATATATGTATACATGTATTTGTGTGTGTGTATATATATGTGTATATATTAGTTTGAAAATTATACAGTTGAGTCCCAATTCCAATGAT
>NW_020176589.1:0-200 GCF_003031525.2 Neophocaena asiaeorientalis asiaeorientalis | reverse complement strand
AGTATTGAGTAGAGTTCCCTGTGCTGTACAGTAGGTCCTTAAGGTGAACTTTCAAGCATCACCAATCTTCTTATTTCAACTGGTATGGAGTCTCCATGCTTGCGGTCAGCAGTTTTCGTCTGGTGGGGGTCGGCTTCCTCTAAAAACAACTTAGGAAGATGTGTCAGGCCTTCATCTGTATCTTTCAGGGAACTGGGAGT
>NW_020176588.1:0-200 GCF_003031525.2 Neophocaena asiaeorientalis asiaeorientalis | reverse complement strand
GTTAGGGTATGAGTTAGTGTTAGTGTACGGTTTAGGATTAGTGGACTGGTTAGGGTAAGGCTTCAGGTAAGTCTTAGGGTTAGTATTAAGGTTAGGGTTAGGGTTAGAGAATGGGGACAGTTTAGGGTCCAGTGTAGGGTACAAGAAAGCTTTAGGGTTAGCATAAGTGTTAGGGTATGTGTTAGTGTTAGTGTATGGGT
>NW_020176587.1:0-200 GCF_003031525.2 Neophocaena asiaeorientalis asiaeorientalis | reverse complement strand
GCAGGCGGCCTCTCAACCACTGCGTCACCAGGGAAGCCCCCCATGTGTATGTATTTGACTAATATTTTCCATCCTGCCTTCTCCTTTTTTGTACATCTCGCACAGTTCTGTGCCCAGAGTTATCCCTCATTAAGTGTTTGGGGTGGATTCAAGGAAGGCAAGATATTGGTTTCTCATCACCAGGTCTGTTCTCAGGGATT
>NW_020176586.1:0-200 GCF_003031525.2 Neophocaena asiaeorientalis asiaeorientalis | reverse complement strand
GAACACTCAAATGGTCCAGCAAAGAGATCATCTCACATTTCAAACTACGGAGGACACGTCCGAATCTACTCATCTAAATGCTCCTTTTGTTCACAAAACAGAGGGTCTCCAGTGCTTTATGCACCACGTCCTAACAGTGGCCTTTTTTGAATGTGGCCCTGAAGCGGGACTTCGTTTGGCTGCCTGCTTTCCCACCTCTT
>NW_020176585.1:0-200 GCF_003031525.2 Neophocaena asiaeorientalis asiaeorientalis | reverse complement strand
GCACCACCAGCTCCTTCCCTGGAACTACACTCAGCATCTCATCATCAAGTTGCCTTAGCTTTAACTGTGTCTGTGAGCATCTGCGCTTTAATCTCAATTTGTTTTGTGCATCGCTTAGTTAGATGTGTTCTAGGGTAACTGCTTCTTCACTTTACGCCGTTTTGATTTACAAAAGGTTTTGTAGGAATGCTCTATTTTGT
>NW_020176584.1:0-200 GCF_003031525.2 Neophocaena asiaeorientalis asiaeorientalis | reverse complement strand
ATTTTTCTCACAGCTTTATTGAGATATTTTTCACATACCATAAAATTCACCCATTTAAAATGTACAATTCAGTAGTTTTTAGTATATTCAGAACTGTGGAACCATCATCACAATCTGTTGCTCATTCTTATGTGTGCTAAGCTTTCCCGAACTTTTAGAAAGTATGGTTCAGGGTGGCTTTTCTAACTTCACAGAGGCTC
>NW_020176583.1:0-200 GCF_003031525.2 Neophocaena asiaeorientalis asiaeorientalis | reverse complement strand
ATCTTAGTTCCCCAACCGGGGATTGAACCCATGCCCCCTGCATTGGAAGCATGGGGAATTAAACCACTGGACTGCCAAGGAAATCCCTAATCTATTTTTTAAAAAAGAAAGTTTACAGTGTAGGATCTTGTCAACAGTTGTTTGAAAGCTTAAAGTAACCTTTCTAGTTGGGTGACCTTGGGGGAGCTACTTAAACTCTT
>NW_020176582.1:0-200 GCF_003031525.2 Neophocaena asiaeorientalis asiaeorientalis | reverse complement strand
CCATCTTGTCCAGGAAGCCCTCTTAAACTCTTGTTTCTGATGCTTGTTCAGCCTCTTTAAACTGTGTTTTGTTTTATTTTGTTTTCCCTTTAGTATGCCTTATAATTTTCTGTTGAAATGTAGACATGACATAATGGGTAAAAGGCCTTTAGTAACATAATGGTAAAGTGGGAGGGAAAGCGTCATATGGTCTTATAATT
>NW_020176581.1:0-200 GCF_003031525.2 Neophocaena asiaeorientalis asiaeorientalis | reverse complement strand
TGACAGAACATGGGACAAGAAAGGAAAAAATGCTGCTGCAGAATGGAAGGTCCAGGATGGGATGACATGAAATTGATGAGAGGATGGGGGAGAAAAAGAAACTCTGCTTCTGAATCTTGGTTCTAGCTATTTAGGAGACATTTTGTTACCATCAGTGATTGAAGTGATGGGTAGTGGTGAAAAATGGTATATACTACATT
>NW_020176580.1:0-200 GCF_003031525.2 Neophocaena asiaeorientalis asiaeorientalis | reverse complement strand
CAGTTAAAGATAACTTGAGGGTCTTAGAGATAGTGTCAGGGCCTTAGTTATGAACATCTTTAGGGCCTGAGTTAGAGGTAATTTGAGGGGCTTAGTAAGAGACATTTTGGGTTATTAGTGACATCATCTGCCACTTAGTGCCATCTTCAGTACATCATATATGGGCCGCATCAGGGCATTAATGAGGGACAGCTCAAGTT
>NW_020176579.1:0-200 GCF_003031525.2 Neophocaena asiaeorientalis asiaeorientalis | reverse complement strand
CCACTGCTTATGAAATAAAGTTGGTTTACTTTTTATTTTCTCTGAAAATTGGTATGACTCTTTTATTTTGATTTTTTCAAGACGTTCTTAGGTTGCAGGGACTGTATGCAGCTCTATTTCTCCTACCAGATATAGCACTTCCAACCTGATGATTATCACACCACTTCATTCTCGCTCTTAACATGTGAGATAATTATTAT
>NW_020176578.1:0-200 GCF_003031525.2 Neophocaena asiaeorientalis asiaeorientalis | reverse complement strand
ATACGAGAGGCAGTGGAGGGGCACCCTGGGGCTCTGGCTTGTGCCCTTGCATCCAGACTGGGGCGTGAGCGCCCACCGCCCCGCCTGTGCCTCCTTGGCACCCCCCGTGGGCCCAGCCCATTCTGTCTGCAGAGAGGCAGTACCTGGGGGTGAGCCCCATGCCTTCCCTGCCCCCTCCAGGTCCCCCCAGCCCCGGGGTT
>NW_020176577.1:0-200 GCF_003031525.2 Neophocaena asiaeorientalis asiaeorientalis | reverse complement strand
CCAAATTGGAAGGGAAGAGGTAAAATTGTCATTATTTGCAGGTTACATGATACTCTATACAGAGAACTCTAAAGACTCCACACAAGAACTATTAGAACAAATAAATGAACTCAGAAAGGTAGCAGGACACAAATCTGTTCCATTTCTTTACACTAATAATGAAATATCAGGCAGAGAAAGTAAAAAAAAAATTTTTTTTT
>NW_020176576.1:0-200 GCF_003031525.2 Neophocaena asiaeorientalis asiaeorientalis | reverse complement strand
AAATCAGGTAGCTCTCTCACACACCACTCATTAAAGTAACAAATATTTATTGAGAGTCTCCAGGATTCCAGCATGTGGGATTTTCTGGAGACTAAGAGGTGAAACGTATAACATAACCACCTTCACCAAGTTTATAGCTCAGTGGAGGCAATAAGAATTACTATCTCCCATTTTTTCTATTTAAGTATGACTCAGGGTTT
>NW_020176575.1:0-200 GCF_003031525.2 Neophocaena asiaeorientalis asiaeorientalis | reverse complement strand
GTTTCTCCACTGCAAAACTGCCATATTCTAGCCGTCAAAAAAAGTCACTAAATCTAGCCCAGGGTCAAGGGGAAGGGAATTAAACTCCACCTCTGGGAGGGGGGCAGTAATCAAAGCATTGTGGACCTATGGTGAAAGCACCACAGTAATTAGTAAATATTTTGAGGGAGATATTTGGGGGCCATGCAAATATCCTGTTT
>NW_020176574.1:0-200 GCF_003031525.2 Neophocaena asiaeorientalis asiaeorientalis | reverse complement strand
TATCATTATGTAATGTCCTTCTTTGTCTCTTGTAACATTCTCCATTTTAAAGTCCATTTTGTCTTGCATTAGTATTGCTACTTCAACTTTCTTTTCTATTTGCAAGGAGTATCTTTTTCCATCCCCTCCCTTTTGGTCTATGTGTGTCTTTAGATCTGAAGTCAGTCTCTTGCAGGCAGCATATATATGGTTTTTTTTTT
>NW_020176573.1:0-200 GCF_003031525.2 Neophocaena asiaeorientalis asiaeorientalis | reverse complement strand
AAAATAAGTTGTTAATATTGCAGAAACAGAAAATTAGACCTGAGTTAAATTGCATTTTTCATTCTTGCTATTGCTTTATTCATACTAAAGTTTGGTTTTTCTAAGGACCTGAAAAATCCCTGTAGGAGTCTCCTTGCTTCAGCTTATGATGTTACCACTGATGTCCCCATTTCCCCTCTCTAAACCAGAACATGTTACTA
>NW_020176572.1:992928-993651 GCF_003031525.2 Neophocaena asiaeorientalis asiaeorientalis | reverse complement strand
CCACGTCTGGTGGTGTGTTTTGGGGTGTCTGTGGATTTATTGTTATTTTAGGCATTTGACCAGTGTCCTGAAGTTGGCTCTCCCACCTCAGAGGCACAGCACTGACTCCTGGCAGGAGCACCAAGAGCCTTTCATCCACACGGCTCAGAATAAAAGGGAGAAAAAGTAGAGAGAAAGAATTAGGAGAAGTAGGAAGAAAGAAAGAAAGAAAGAAAGGTAGAGAGCGAGAGAGAAAGAAAGAAAGGGAGAGAGAGAGAAAGAAAGGGAGGGAAGGAAAGAAGGAAGGAAGGAAGGAAGAAAGAAAAAAGAAGGAAAGAAGCAAAGAAGGAAAGAAGGAAAGAAAGGAGGGAGGGAGGGAGGAAGGAAGGAGGGAAGGAAGGAAAAAAAGAAAGAAGATATAGTAAAATAAAATAAAGTAGAAGAAGGTTATTAAATTAAAAAATAATTATTTAGGAAAAAAAAAGGGGACGGATAGAACCTTAGGACAAATGGTGGAAGCAAAGCTACACAGACAAAATCTCACACAGAAGCACAGAAGCATACACATACACACTCACAAAAAGAGGAAAAGGGGAAGAGGTAAAGGGGAAAAAGTCAGAAATCTTGTTCTTAAAGTCCACCTCCTCAATTTGGGATGATTCGTTGTCTAAAGGAGGGAGGGAGGGAGGAAGGAAGGAAGGAAGGAACGGAGGAAGGAAGGAAAGAAAAAAGGAAAGAAAGAAA
>NW_020176572.1:911528-992903 GCF_003031525.2 Neophocaena asiaeorientalis asiaeorientalis | reverse complement strand
GGCTAGATATAAGGGTTTAGCGAGGAGAGCAAAGTTAGGGATCCAGTGTCAGAAAAATCCTATAAGGCCCAAAAAGGAGAGAATTTGTTCCGCTGTTTCCGGAGGCTGGAGTTCACGGATCATCCGGGTGTGATTGGCTGTTAGACCTTTTGTGGTAGGGGTAAGATGGAGCCCCAGGTAGGTTACAGAAGATAGAGATAACTGAGCCTTGGCTGGGGAGACCCGATAACCGCAAGAGCCAAGGTAATTGAGGAGATCTGCAGTATGTTGTCTTGAGAGGCTGAGAGATGGGCTACAAAGGAAGAGGTCATGTATATATTGAAGGAGTGTGCTGGGGGTAAGGGAGCAGGAAGAGAGGTCCCATGCCAGCGCCTGACCGAAGAGGTGAGGACTGTCGCGGAAGCCCTGGGGAAGAACTGTCCAGGTGAGCTGACTGGAAGTATGAGTATCCGGATCCGTCCAGGTAAAGGCGAAGAGGAAATAGGAGTCGGGATGTAGGGGGATAGTGAAAAAGGCATCTTTGAGATCCAGAACCGTAAAGTGGGTTGTGGATGGGGGGATATGGGAGAGCAAGGTGTATGGGTTTGGTACTACTGGGTGGAGAGGAATTATGGCCTCATTGATTATTCGGAGGTCCTGGACCAGGCGATAATCCCCAGAGGCCTTGCGGACAGGCAGGATGGGGGTGTTGCAGGGAGAGTCAGTGGGGATAAGGAGTCCCTGGTTTAGGAGTCTGGTGATAATAGGTTGTAGGCCCCTAAGGTGAGTCTCAGAGATGGGAAATTGGGGCCTTGATTTAAATTTGGAGGGGTCCTTTAGGCGGATGAGAATGGGGGAATGGTGTGTTGCTATTATGGGCTTAGAAGTATCCCAGACTTGGGGATTGATTGGGTTCGGTGTGATTGGAAGAGGGGGATAGGAGGGGGAGGGTTCTAGAGACAGGCCGAGAAGAGGAAGCAGGAGTTGGGAGGAGGGGACCTTAGGGTCAAGTCTAACCAGCTGGAGGGAGGCCCCTAAGTGGAAAAGGACATCTTGGCCTAGCAAGGGAACTGGGCAGGATGGTATGACTAACAAAGAATGAGTAAAAGAGAGTCCTTCGATATGACATGGGAGTGGACCGGTCTGGAGTGGGAAGGATGGTTTGCCATCAATACCCATGACCGAGATCTGGGAAGGAGAAACTGGCCCGGAATAAGTAGGCAGGACCGAATAGGTAGCCCCCGTGTCCACCAGAAATGAGATGGACTTACCCGCTACCTGTAGCGTTACCCTGGGCTCGGCGAGGGTGATGGGGGTCTTCGAGTCCGGGCTCCATCAGTCGTCAGCCAATCCCAGCAGTTCGAGTGGTAATGCCGTTGGGTCGGCCTGCCCCCAGCGTGGAGACGCTGAGGGAGGGCCAGTCGTAGGGCAGTCACTCTTCCAATGGCCTGTTAGCCCGCAGCTGGGACAGGGCTTAGAAGGAGGTCGGGGATTGGGACATTGGCGAGCTCAGTGGCCTTCTTTTCTGCATTTGAAGCAGGCCCCCGGCGGGGTTGCCTTTTGGGGGACGCCGTGGATGCTGTGATCCATGGGAGATGGCCGGCCTTAGGGCGGCTACAAGAGCTTGGGTTTGGAGGGCCACCTTCTGGTGCATCCGAGCCTGTCGGCTGGATTCTGCCAAATCCTCACGGCCATTATAGACTTTAAAGGCCATTTTTACCAGATCTCGAATAGGGGTTTGAGGGCCATCTTCTGCCCGTTTTAATTTCTTTCGGATATCCGGGGCTGGTTGGGTGATAAAATGGGTGGCTAGGACCGCTGCCCCTGCCGGGGTGTCGGGGTCCAGCCGGGTGTAGAGAGTTAAGGCCTCTGTAAGGCGATTGAGAAAGATAGCTGGATTTTCGTTAGGTTCTTGGGTTATCTCTTTTAGTTTTTCAAAATTGACTACCTTATGAGTGGCAGCCTGCATGCCAGCCAGGAGGCATTGGAACATGAGGTCGCATTTACGACGGCCATCTTGGCCATCCTGGTAAGTCCAGCCTGGATCGGTGCCAGGTACGGCAGTCGCTCCCACAGGCATGGAGTTGTCGATAAGGTGAACCTGATCTGCATGGTTTCGGGCAGCAGTTTGAATTCTTTCCCTCTCGTCAGGAGTCAGAGTAGAAGACAGGATCACAAAGATAGCGTGCCAGGTTAGATCGTAAGCTTGAGAGAGATAGCGAAATTCTTTGATGTTAGCGGGAAGAGTTGGCAGAAAAGGAGCCTAATCGCTTTTCTATTTGAGAGATCTTGGAGAGAAAAGGGAACGTGGACTCTGACCAGTCCTTCCGCTCCTGCTACCTCCCTCAGAGGGCAGAGGAGATTTGGATCTTGGGAGTCGTGAGAGCGTGTATGTGCACTAATTGGCGAAGCAAGGGGTGTGGGAGGAGAAACCGTTGAGGGAGGAGGGGGAATGGTTGGAGGGGCCCGGAGTGGGTTCGGGAGGAGGAGGGACCGCCTCAGGGTAGGCTGGAGAGGAGCTCTGGAGGGGGGAGAGGCGATAGATTCAGGTGGGTCGGCTAGGGCAGTTTCTGGAACTGGGTGGTCCGGAGAATTTCGGTCTGATGGAACCTGTGAATCTGATTGTGTTCCCCTGCCGCGGGCCAGTTGGCCTTACAGGAGGGAGGGGCACGGAGTGCGGGCTGAGCACCAGCCTGAGGCCCGCCGTGCGTTCTCCCGGGAAAGTTGTCCCTGGATCCCGGGAACCTGGCAGTGGCGGGCTGCACAGGCTCCCCGGAAGAGGGGTGTGGATAGTGACCTGTGCTCGCACACAGGCCCCTTGGTGGCGGCAGCAGCAGCCTTAGCGTCTCCCGCCCGTCTCTGGGGTCCGCGCTTTTAGCCGCGGCTCGCCCCCGTCTCTGCGGTCCACGTTTTTAGCCGCGGCTCGCGCCCGTCTCTGGAGTTCCTTTAAGCAGCGCTCTTAAACCCCTCCAGGTACGTGGGGAGTTTCTTGCCTTTTGGGAGGTCTGAGGTCTTCTGCCAGCATTCAGTAGGTGTTCTGTAGGAGTTGCTCCACATGTAGATGTATTTCTGGTGTATCTGTGGGGAGGAAGGTGATCTCCGCGTCTTACTCTTCTGCCATCTTCTCCTCCGCCTGTACGTTACATTCTTGTATTATAAGTACAAAAGTGGAAGCATGGATCAGATACAGAGGTAGCACAGATAAAGAAGTGATTTATTCTCTGGGGATAATGGTGATGATGGTCGAGGTATCTAAATAAACTGGGTTTTGATTGCGCGTGGCAGTGGAATGAAGGGGTACAAGACAGATTAGGGGAATAGGACTTTCATAACTTACAGTGTCTCAGTCTCCTACTTTATGATTAATTAGGTTTAATCCCCCAGATTAAAAGTCAGAATGCATTCCATACGTAGCGTAGATGTTTAAACTATGCAAAACTGTGCATTAGCCATCACGCTCAAGAGATGCTATTTACATTGCCTCGAAGATCTCAAGACTATGAAGGAAGTCAGAGGTTTATTCCACCAGACTGCATACCACATACTCAGAGCAATACAGAATTTTCAGTCTACCCTAGCAGCCATGATCGAAGACCCCTCTTTACATAGGCAGAGGCTTAATGGATGGGGAAATGATTTAAGCAATTATATTTTTTGTTATTTTCCCTTAACTAATCCACACTTGTTCCCACTTTATTTGTACCTCAACTCTGCTATTTTAAAGAACCATTCAATGGAATGCAGAACACATACTTTAAAGGAAAAAACATTTTTTTTCTGACTCTTCCCCTTTATAGACTAATTTATATAGTAATATGTGGCCAAACTGTGCTTCCTTTAAGAAAAAGAAAAAAGAAAAAGTAAAGAAGAAGAGCAAGTCCTAAAAATTCTATGAAAGTTTGAGGCATTCACTTCGAAATGTCAGAAATGCCAAACACTCGCCTGTACATCTAAGAATACAGAAGGCTCTTATTTACTCAAAGTAATTATCTGAAAACTCAGTAGAGTTAAACATTTTTAGCTGAATTCTACCAATACTCAGAACCTCATTATATGACAAGTTATCCAAAGAAAGATATTTGGTCAAAAAGACCTCGTTAGGGCTTCCCTGGTGGTGCAGTGGTTGAGAGTCCGCCTGCCGTTGCAGGGGACACGGGTTCGTGCCCCGGTCCGGGAAAATCCCAGTTGCCGTGGAGCGGCTGGGCCCGTGAGCCATGGCTGCTGAGCCTGCGCGTCCGGAGCCTGTGCTCTGCAGCGGGAGAGGCCACAACAGTGAGAGGCCCGAGTACCGAAAAAAAAGAAAAAAAAAGACCTTGTTTGAGGATATTCACTGCTACTCTTTGTGGAAATATTTATCATAATTAAATATGATGTAAACGTTGAATTTAACTTGATATTTAGGCTACTATTAAGCTGACAGTAGTATCTTCTTTGACTTCATTGCCAACTGATAATTTGAATGCTTTAAGTAGTTTTCTGTACATACTACTATTTCTCTGGATTTAGTGCATTTTCAGAATCTCCAAGGCGTACACAAATAACTTGAGACAGGCTCTGTTCTCAAGGTGCTAAATAGCTAGGAAGAAAGAAGAAATATGCAAAAGCAAATAATATACGCACTTTAGAAATGAAGAACTTGAGTCTTCTGTAGTTTAAATACAACAAACATGTATTTATCAAATACTTTATATACAACACAATCCTTGGGATCATTAGTATTTAAGTGTGTCTCTGGGCTGTCTGCATGTCTCAGATATACAGTAAATGTAGCAAATTTTCCAGCAAAAACAAAGCCAGTCCTTGCAGATAGATAATTGGGGCCAAAATGTCCATGAGCTATTAACAGTTTCTGTTGTTTAACCACATCTCTGCATTACAGAGAATTAACAGAAAATGGATGTTGGAAATTAAAATGACAAATGTTACATAATTAGCATTGTTTTAGTATTTATTTAAACTTGTTTAAACTAGTGTGGAACACCTTTTTTTGGTTCTTCCTTGACCTTGTGACTCTGAAGGGACCTAATGGATTTTAATAAAACATAGGGTTATAAAATTACTGGATTTATAGCCTAGGCTGCTGTGCATTTCTTCCTTTGGTAGGGCATATTAACCTGTGAGTGTATATTCTGCCTATTTGTTATGAGAGATGCTAAATGAGTCAATATTGCATCAATAATTCAAGGAGTAATTTAGTTGCATAATTATTTTATTGCATTAAAGCTTTCAGTTACTTTGGTCTAAAGCATATCTGTTCTGATGTAACAGTGCGATAGGACTCCTCTTTATACAAGCTCTGTAATTATTAAGTATTTTTAAATCACCAGAAATATACCAAATATAGAGAAAAGGAGCCCTGCAAAAAGAATGTCCAGATCACATGGTAGATTAAAGTATATGAGAGCTTTTTTTCTCCTTTTCTATATAGATACCATTCTGCTTGAAATATTAGATTTCCCTTTGCCAGGCTTATATTTAATTCTGAGCCCTTGCCATCAAGTTGTGACCTCACCAGCCCAGAGTAAATTTGAAATACCAGCCATAACAATAATTATAAATGTAGGTTGGAGATACACAATTTTCAAAGTGCTTTTGAATCCATTATCCCCTTGGCTCTTTGCAATAATCTTTTGCCTTTGATGGTGTGGTTCATTACATTTCAGAAATGAGGAAGTTGAGGCAGAGATGCTGTTCTTCCTGCCCCAAATTACAAGCCAGCCAACGTGGGGTCAGCTTTTAAATTAAGATCTTCTGGCTTCATATCTTTGGATTCATATGTTTGTACCTTGTCCAAATTGGTACCCTGTGTTTAATCTGACTCTATTTATAGAGCACATTTTGGTTTGTGGCTTTCTATGACTATTTGATGCAGGCACTGTGAAAATCTGAATATTCTGGGAATATTCACATTTTGTAAAGGATAAGTGTGTTCCTAGAGTTTCTCCCTAAACTATTTAGATGTGGTATTGTGCTTTAACGTTTTATCAAAAGCCTGGTTACCTTTTTTTTCTTGTTGATAAAAATATAACCACATTTAGGGCAGAATATCTTGCCCAAAGCCTCTTCCTTAGACTGGGGTGTCTATTTGATGAGGGTGGGTCTCAGTATGATACTTATGGAGCTTGATATGGATTTCTTCTCCATTAGCTTTTGCCTTTTTATTCTATGCAATTGTCTTAATTTTCCTTGCCTCTTTATCTAGAGGAATCATTCAAAATATCAAAGTATTAATTTAACATAAGACTAAAGGCTTAGCATTTTGGTCAGTCTGACAAGTGGTATGCTTCAATTAACTTATTCTTCTAATGTATTTTAGAAAAATTAATAAATATTCAAGAATCCTTTACCAGAGCCTAAGACATAAATATCCTATTTTATCTTATTATGGGTTTACAATAATTTTAATATTTACTCTAGAAAGTAACACTTGGCATGCCATATATGAGACAGATTTGTGGGGACATAAAAGGTTAACAAAAATAGGGTCTATATTAGAACGTAAGGTTCATAGTTTCCTTTGATTTTGATATACTGTAAATCCTTTATTCATTAAGTGCATAGTGGATGCCTATTATGTGAGAGGTACTATGTTGGAGACAGTAGTGAACAAGAGAACGTGATCGCTGCCTTAATGAGCTTAAAATCTATCAGGGAATGATTGGATGAGCGTTTCACTTATGAAATAGGGATCTTGCATGTAAAATATAGTCTACTACTTATTCTAATACCTTGAAACTGTGATTGTCAGTGAGAGTTTATACATATCATTACCAGCACATGGTGTGAGCGTTGCTGTTGTCTGCTTCTCTGGGGCTCTTCTCTGCCTTATCCTTCTTTTTAAAAATAAATTTATTTATTTATGGCTGTGTTGGGTCTTCGTTGCTGCACGCAGGCTTTCTTTAGTTGCAGCGAGTGGGGGCTACTCTTCATTGTGGTGCGTAGGCTTCTCGTTTTGGTGGCTTCTCTTGTTGCGGAGTACCGGCTCTAGGCGTGTGGGCTTCAGTAGTTGTGGCTTACGGGCTCTAGAGCACAGGCTCAGTAGTTGTGGCGCATGGGCTTAGTTGTTCCACGGCATGTGGGATCTTCCCGGACCAGGGCTTGAACCCATGTCCCCTGTATTGGCAGGTGGATTCTTAACCACTGCGCTACCAGGGAAGCCCCCTCTGCCTTATCTTTCTAATCTTTGCAATAAACCTAGGACACAGAGGACATAACTTATTTATTTCTTGTCCTGTTATTTTGTTTTAATATTTCAGAGTTTTAAAAGTTCCTGATTTTCCAATGCCTACATGTATTTTGTTATTTCTTGAAAATAAATAGTAGGGCTATTTTATTTCTGTCTTGTGAAAGAAGATATTTATGTTGGAATATATTTACAGTAACATAAGTCTTTAAGGTTCAGGAAAAGGGATGTGTTTTTTGATCTACAGCATTTACATAATGAGGTTCATCACGTGAAAATATGATATGAAACTACGAATTCTCTCGGAACAAAGTTTAGGGCTTGGTCATTTTAATCTTCCTCACCTAGCAGAGTACCTAGTAGATGCTCATTACATGTTTGATAAATAAATTTAGAAGAATGTAATAACAGTATAAAGAAATGGAATTGAAGGTATTTTTAAACATAAACTCCTTACTTTGATGGTACAGTTTAAAAGTGTTAATTTAGTGATGAAAATTGTGTTTCTACCTATGTTTGTGCAGCTACAGTCTATGATTTTTCTACCATACCGTGTAACCTACTTTGAAGTACTGAAGAGACTTTCTATCTTATTGATTCCTGTAGTAGATGCTATGGTATGCTGCCCAGATCCCCCCTTAAGAATGGAGGAATTTACTGAGGTATTATCCCACCTTCATAATTGTAGGCTGCCATGAGTATTGGGTGCTAAAATCTCACATCTGAGTCCTCTCCAGGAATTGCCTTCAGTTGAAGTGTGTTGTATCAGCTAAGGTTATGTCTCTTTCCTGGGAGAAGCCCACATCCCTGGTCGATAAGGGAATACAAAGGTCTGAACTCCTTGCTTTAATTCAAGATAACTTTGAAGAGCTATCCTAGCTCAAGAGTTCCCATAGAATATGCTGAAGGCTCTGTTAAAATTACATCTTAGTTCAACTTCTCCCTCTGCCCAAATCTACTTCTGCAACTCCCATCCAGGTGTATTTTCCCAAACACTCTCCAATAAACCTCTTGTACACAAATATCTGCCTAAGAGTCAATTTCCCGGGAAATGTAATTGTGGATGATTGGTATTTGAAATGGTCCTGGAATCAGACTTTAAAATGGGATTTTGGAGCTGATCACCCTCCAGGCACTTGGCAGTACAGTGATAAATGGAGTACTTATAGCCCCTGGCATTTTTTAAATTCTCTGGTAGTAAACTGGGGTGGGATACCAGGGAAGGTAACGCACTGACTGGCCCAATAGCTCAGGCCTTCGGAAGGTTTGAAGAAGTAGCAATTATAAGGAATATGCAATTGAATGGCTTTTGCTGGGTGCTATTGATGGATTGGAAAAGATAATGAAAGACTAGAAAATTTTAATCACCAATTAAAGCCAAACTGTCAAAGCCAGAGGGCCTCCTTGGCAGCATATAAAAAGATTCTCATCTGCTACACCTGGAGGGCAGACACAGTTAAGGCTCAGGTCCAGCACTCAATTAAATGGGTCATAGAACTACAAAAATTACTAAATTCTCATACACAGCAAGTCTGCAAGCCCAAGTCAGGACCTTGAATAGGGAGAAGTGAGATATTAAAGTTTCGAATGAGAATATCTGGGTTGATCCACTTGCAAACTTTGTGCCTTTACATTCCACTGAAACTTCCCAGCTTGCAGAAGTGGCTCAGCCCTTTCTGCTAAAGGTGGTGCTCATTGCTTGAGGATGAAGCAGAAATCTTTGCCTTGCAAGACAACAGGCACGCCCTTCAGGATTTACCTCTACCTCCCCTTCTGGCTACCAAGCCAACAGCTAGGATCGGATTACAATATAATTTGGCTAGTGAGGTGCTGTTTCTATAGGAAAAAAGTGATTACACACCTAAAGAGTCCAAATGCCTAACTAACATAAGCTAGGAGACTATGTGGATTCTGAGGATGTGATGCCCTGGCGAGGGTGAAACATTAGATAAGGAAAAGCTTATCTACAAATATTTATTGATACAGGTGCATCCCCCAAGATACAAATTTAACACCTTGGCAAGGACCCTGGGAGAGATAGTCATAGGTCTAGGAAGGTATGCATGCTCTTAGAAACTTGGAGAAAAGACAAGAGAGTAAGAAAGCCAGAAATACTGCAGAAGATGGTGGAAAAATGGATCAAATGGCTCAGAGCCATGGACATGTTAGCATGAATAGAGTACATAAGGCCAGAAGACAGCAAAGGAGGGCCTGGAGGGCAATCCATTTACCAAAGCTATGAAGGGTATCTTAATTAAAGAGGAACCAGCACTACTGAGAAGCAGGGTAATGATGGAAAATTCTATCACAGATCTGGACTTCCTGATAGTATTAGGGATAACAGGATTCCCAATGAGTAGAGGCCAGGTGATGGCACTTAGACAAAAGCAGGAATATTCAATTATCCCATGTTACATTTATGGCTGCTTAGGGCATGGGAGTGGTATCTTAGGACCAGCTCACAAAGAAAGATAGCAACGAGTGTCCTTACAAGAAGAGCTGCTTGTGATATACCTAGTCATTCACTCTGTTTGGAAGGACTGGTGCCCCAAGATAAGAATATGTATGGAAACTTGAGCAATAGAAAATGACTTTATTAGTTGCTCAGGTGTTTGGAAGAAGAGTTAGAAGATAAAAACAAAAAGTTCTAAGGTAGATCCCAGGAAGAAGTACTGACAAGAATCCTGGAGGAACTATTCCCATATGGGATGAACTTACTATATAAAGAAAGTAGATCTGAGTCAAGTGGACTATAGTGGACACTGTGGGCCACCACCCAGTTCTCCCTTTCTGACTAAGACACTCATTTTCCCATCTTCCTTGATTGTTGGTGGCTGATGGCTGGTAGTCTGGGAATTTCTGTTTGCTGCAGGGTGATGCTTGGTCCAAATTCACCTCACCTCTCCCGGGGCAGCCTGAATCCAATGACTGGTTACTATGGGGTATACAAAGATCCAGCCTCCTTGCTTCGATTTAGGCCTAATCTGAAGGGCCAGCCTAACTCCCAAGCTCGTCTAGGATCAGCTGAGCCCTCTGCACTGCATCACAGTTTAATGGCTCCCTAGTCCTGTTTTCCTCCACCCCTTTACAAATAGCATTTTCAAGAGTACATCCCAATAATCTTCAAGCACAGAAATCTCAGAGATTATAACTTAGTATGTGTGATAGGATAATGACTCCCTCTCAAAAATGTCTATCTACACCCTAATCCCCAGAACCTATAAATATGTTATCTTATAGGACAAAAGGGACTTGGCTGATGTGATTATGTTAAGAGTCTTAAAACGGAAAGATTATCCTGGATTATTCTAGGTAAGCTCAATGTAATCACAAAGGTCCTTATAATAGGGAGGCAAAAGGTTGAAGGCAGAAGGAGGAGCTGGGACAATGGACGCAGAGATCAAAGTGATGTGCTTCAAAGTTGGGGGAAAGTGTTCTAAGCCAAGGAATAAAGGTAGCCTCTAGAAACTAGAGGAGATAAGGAAACATTCTCCCCTGAAACCTCCAGAAGGAAAGCTAAAATTTTGATTTTAGGCTTTGACCTCCATATATTTCATAGAATAAATTTATGTTGTATTAAGCCACTAAATTTGTGCTAATTTATTACTGCAACAATAGGAAATGAATACAACACAGTAACACTTTAGCCTTCATTTGCAATTCATTCAACATGTCTCTATTGGATAATTATAGTTGTAGTAATTGTGTGTGTAGTAATTGTGTGGTCAAATTAGAGAAAACACACGATTATACAAATTAAGTGTACCTTTCACCAATGTATGAGATTCTTTAAAAAAAAAATCAAACCACTTTCCATTACTTACTACATTCTATACTTTTTTCAAATGACTCTGTTGCAAATTTTGTTTTATGTTTAACTTGTGAAATTTGTAATATCTTCTAATTACGACTATTTGGAAAAACTGAGGTCAGAACACTCAAAACAATTAGCTTTGTTATATTAGGAAAATCTTGACCAAAGGGAAAGGCAGATTTTAGTTCCAATCTAGAGTCACCTCTGTGTGAGATATTCTCATCTCTATACCGAAAGAGAAACAATGATAATTAAAAAATAATTGCAGTTGGTAGCTTTGAGTACTTACTCTGTCCCCAGGACCACATTAATCATGTTGCATGTATTACCTAATCTAAACCTATGAATAGCTGATGGGAATATATGACTTTCTGGGATGGATTTAAGAATAAATGAATATACATCAAGCATTAATGCTTGACACCCAATTTATGCTTAATTACTGGGAATTCCTACAATTGCCCATATTCCCACTTTAAGATAAATGGGAAGTTTCAGTAAAAGAGGGGGGAAGAAAGCATTCCTTTGGTCTTAAGAAAGAGAAATGAAAGATGATTTGATACTTGGTCCACACATGAGAAATGGCCCTGAGAGAGATCACAGGATAGCCTCTATGAAGATAAAGATGGTCACAGTTCAGCTTAGGAACAAAAATGGCAGTATTTTTTACTTCTTGCTGTGGACCAAAAAAGATGCTATCTGTCATTTTCGTAAATGACAAACGTTGCCTGTCTCAGCCACTGTAGCCACCCCAGAATCAGATGGCATACCCTGAGAAGAATTCAGGATGGAGAAAAACAGGCTAGTGGCCCTAGATAGTTAAGATGCATATCAAAGGAATAATTTCAATGAGTACAGACTCTTGCATCTTCCCACACACAGAAAATCACTAAAATCATTAACTTGAGATATTTGTTTTAGTGATTAGCAATAACCTTTTGATGTTCAACAACATATTTTTGTTTTTGTATATTTTTTCAGCAAAAAATCTTATTATCCTGGCTCCTGCTTTACCTCTTTGGAACAGTTCCTTAGAGCAGAGTGATCTGAGGACCTGTCTCTGGGGCTATAGTCCTCAGTAGGGCCACCAAAGAAAACCTAACTTGCAACATTTAGGTTGTGCATTTTTTTTCAGTCGACATTTCCGTTGTCAACCAATAGCTACCTCTATTGAAGGTCATATACTGAATCAGGACGAATTTTTGCTTGAATATTTGTGACTGTGTTTTTAATTGAGTGTTTTTTTTTAATGTAAATTATTTGCCTTTGCCTTAGAGCAAAGAGCAGCATCTTAGAAAATGCTTTTCGGTGAGAGCTGCTCACACTCTTCACAGACGTGCTTCTTTGGATTTCTCTTTTTTCTCTGTTGCTACTATTTGTCAAGATTTATTTTGACTTTTAAAACATCACTGAGAGATATATGATGGGCTTAAATCTATACATCTCTTTGGTTACCTCACTGCTCTCTTTTATTTAAAGTAATACTCATTATGTCTTCTCCAATTTCAAACCCATATTACATTGAAACAATACACAATCTCTCTAGATACTATATATTCAGGATTCAAGGATACTTTTATAATTAAGATAAAATCCATCTCTGTCAAGAATTAGCAATTCTCTACTCTCACCCCCACCTGACTCTGAAAACCTCTCTAAGTTAGAGTCCAATCCATTTGTATGTTTAATTTGTATATTTAATTCAGACATCTGTTACACATGCTATCTATGTGGCGTTGGAGTCCTATTAATTTCAATTGAAATGGAGGAAATATTTGATATCCTCAAGCCAGGACTGACTGTGACTAGATCAGCTGATCAGTGGGTTCACTTCAACAAATATCCCAGTTGTCTCTTTCAAAGATCTCTCAATATAAGTATGGGAGAGAAGGCATGTCTTGGCCCCAGCAGCAGTGGGTAAAGATGAAAGGAGGGAGAAAACAAGATTGAGAGGCCAAGGAGAGTTACACAGAGAAGCAAACAAGATCTTCTGGATAGAGTGCTTTGGCTTCAACTAAAGGGTAGGAGATTTGCAAATGCCATTTCTTCCAATGCAATCCAGTCATACAGGCGGCTGTTGCTGCCAACCAGAAGCATCACTGTTGATACTCATGATGATTGTATGAATAGCATGTGCCAGTTATCAAGCATCCACACTATGTGTGCTGCACTTTCTGCTGAACGGTTCATACCAATGATGACATTTAATTCTACGGAATAAGTGCTGTCTTGTCATACCAGTTTTACAGATCAGGAAACGGAAGAAGTTTGAGAGACATCAAGTAACTTGTAGAAGTCACACAGCTAGTAATATTTGGAGACGAGTCTCAAACCCATTACCCGAATATGAATTTATTCCATTATATTCAAATGCCTCCTAAACCTTTTATTTCAATCATCTTGTGGGCACTGCAGCCCTAATCTTCCTCTGTTTTTAATTAAAAGCTAATTGTAAAAACAACATTAAAAACTTCTCAAGCAAAAATATAAAGCACTTGTCATCTGAAGGAAATCAGTTTTTCTCTTTGCTTGCCTATGTATTTTATTATAGCCAACGTCATAGGAGAGATGGAGGCTTGTGTGTGGCTTCACTCAATGACCGTCTTCTCTGCAGAATGCCAGGCCTTCCCCAGTCATCACTATTATAAATTCTGATGCTTCTGGCTTAGCCTTCTGGATATATCATGAAGTAATTTTTCAATTAAAAAAAAATGCAAGATAAATTCAGAATTTGGGTTTGTTTGTCATTATTTTGTAGTAGCATGGGTTTGGGGGAAAGGTAGCAATAAGTTTGATTTTTAGAAGGTTAAGTTTGAGACACTTACTTGACATCGAGGGACACAAAGAAATGATGTTTGGGATGGGGACATTGGAAGAGGAATCATTCTTGGATACGAGCTGTGTCTTATGCTGGATGTTCTCTCACACACAGCCTGTGATTGTGCTTGGCTTATGGTAGGCACTCAAAGCCTACTGTGTGGTTGACCATAAATGCAGTGGGCTAATGAACATTTCAGTGGTTCTAAAGATTCTTTAAATTTGTAGTTTTATATGAAGACTAAATTGCCTTGTTACCTTAAATTAAGATAGGATAGAAAATGAACACAGATGCCAAGAGCATGATTTAAAAAAAAAAAAAAGGAAAGAAAGACTTCATGATGTCTGTACTCCTGCTTATATAACCACTACTCATACCAGTTAGGGATTCCTATTTGTAGAAATAAATCATGGTCAAGTTTTCAGACCAGCCTTGGGCACATACTCTAATTTTCTGTTCCATTGTATGACTTGTGTTATTATATGACATGATTGGGTATTCCAGGATGGTTTTGATTTTGAGAATGTTATTGTATTCATCTTGTACCTTGGTTTTTATAATAGGAAATAGGATAACCACACAATTAGAGACCAGAAGAGACCTAAAAAATCATCTAGTTCACTCTCTTCATTGAGTTTTCAAATTGAGTTCAAGACAGATGAATTATGATGTCCAAGGTAACATAGTAAAAAGTTAATGAGTTAAACTAGAAATTAATTTGTAAAACCTCATTAAAGAACTTTGTGAATGATAGTAGGGGGATATAAAATAAGAACACTGCATAGCCCAGTCTCAAGGTACTCATGTTAAGTGTTCTTGCCCCAATAAGAGAAAGAAACGGTTGATAAGACCAAACATATGCTAAAGAACAAAAGAAAGATCGAACAGATCAGTGGAGCTTTGTAGAGTTTTTGGAAGGTTGGAAAAGTCAATCAAAACTGGCATGTAGGGCTTCCCTGGTGGCGCAGTGGTTGAGAGTCCTCCTGCCGATTCAGGGGACACGGGTTCGTGCCCCTGTCTGGGAAGATCCCACATGCCGTGGAGCGGCTGGGCCCGTGAGCCATGGCCGCTGAGCCTGCGCGTCCGAAGCCTGTGCTCCGCAATGGGAGAGGCCACAACAGTGAGAGGCCCGCGTACCGCAAACAAACAAACAAACAAAACTGGGATGTAAAATATCTTGAATGTTAGACCAGTGCTTCTCCATCTTTAATGTGCATGTGAATTACCTGGATATTTTGTTCAAATTGCGGATTCTGATTTCATAGGTCTGGGATGGGGCCGGAGACTCTGCATTTCTTAAAAGCTCTAAAGTACTACTGATGCTGCTGGATTATAGATGCAAAAGGTGTTCAGGTAGGAAGGAGTTAGATGGCTTATGAATAATGGGTATTTGTCTCACGCTTTCTTTGTATGAGTTTCTCAGTGGAAAATTTGCTTCTTCTTTTTGACATTTAAATTATCCCCATTCATACACTGAGAAGCTATGTGAAGAAAGTCATATAAAGTAATATTTTAAAAAGAACCCACAATTCTCGACTTCTTGTGTTTTACCCACAAGACCAAATTACTTCAGTTTCATGCTGTGTGAATAATAACCCAAAGCCATAAATTTTCTTTAAATCTCTAGTTACGTTTTACTTAAGATTCTCTTTGTATAGGCCATATCTTTATATCTGTAACTTACTCATATTCCAGTTTTTGGCATACACAGGCTCTTGATTACTTCTGTAGGTCCCATTTAATATTAATTAATAGGACAACAATTAATGCTAATTTCACATGTCAGTAATTGTGATCAATGCTCAGGAAGATATACTAATACTACATGTATGATTTTTTGACAAGAATTTTAAAGTGCACTTGGAGGAAACAAACCAAACTTTTTGAAACAAATGGCAATTACATTATATGCTCTAGCATAGACTAAGTATTGGGTATGGAGTTAAAAGGTAGTTAGGCAAATTCTGACAGTGTATAGATGTGAGATTTGACAGTGAATTACCTGACTTCTCTGAGTCTCTATTTTCTCATTGGCTAAAAAGACATAGTAGTAACAATATTATAGAATTATTGTAGGGGATTATTAGAAAACATACACATAAATATCTAGTCCAAAGAGAGGCAGTATGAAGTAATGATTAAAGGCATAGCTTTCGGAACTAGATTACCTGACTTTATAACCTTGGTTCTGGCCCTTACTGTGAGACTTCAGGTGAGTTTCTTAACCTCTACGTGCCTCAGTTTTCTCATTTAGAAAATGGAAATAGCAATAATACTAACCCATAGGTGTGAAGAAAAGTTACTCTCACTTATCTAAGTAAATATAGGTTGTTCAGTGTTATCAATGCTCTAATATAGGTAAATGTAAAATAAAGTGAGGGCCACAGGGAGGAAGTTATTATCCTTGGAAATCAGGGCTGGCCCTCACATTCATGTATTTAACAAATATGGATAAAGTGGCTAGTATAAGTCAGGTCCTATTCTATATAGTTGCTGGGGAATAGAAAAACAGACAAGAAAACTCCCACGTAGAATTTATATTCAAAAGAAGACAGTATTAGAGTATTGAAGTATATGTAGAGTTCAGATGAAAGTACAGAACCTGATGGTTTCTTTATATTGTTTTCTTAGGTGGACTAATTACTTGCCAAGGGCTCCCTGCAAAGAAATATCAGGACTGGGCAAATATTGGATGCAAGTCAAATAATCTTGCAATATCTTCTCACCTCACTCCACTGTGATTAGAGACCACAATGGGGAGGGGATTGAGCTGTGCTGCCCCTGGATCACTTGAGTCCTTTGACACATTTAGCCTTTGAACTAACTTCTGCATATCATTTAGAGGGAGAAAGTACTTTTAGGGTTATCTTCTGCCTTCTGCTACTCCATTTGGCTGGAAACAAAAAAATGTTCTTCACAACGAACACATTGTTTTTTGCAGCATGTGAATATTGATCATGCATTTTGTATGTTTTGAAATGGATCTACCTGTATTTACATTAGTGGCCTGGGAATACAAGGCATCAGAACAAGTTGGGGAAGTTTGAGCTCAGCCCAGCTAGAGCTGGTTGATAGTGAGTTAGCAGGACCAATCTTGTGCCCTCCTGCAAACTTTTCTTTCTCAAATAATGCTAACATCAGGCTACAGACCAGGCTTCCTGCTGGCTGTTGAAGATTTTCCTGCTGTTCTTTCCCACTGAGTCATCAAGAGAGATTTTGATTGATATTACATATGCATCAAGGAAATGTGCTATGGCAAGGAACCCAACTTATCCTCTGATTTCTGACCAGACAGTGTGATTCACCATTCTTTCTAGTGGGATGTGATTAAAATGGTCCTTAGCTATAGCTTTTTGGAAATGTAAGTTGGTACAGAATGTTTAAAAGGAAATTATAGAAAATCTTCCTTCTTACCTGGGAATCCTATGTCCATCAGTAATGGGAAACGGAATTTAGAAGCAGCAAACTTGGTTTTCAATCCTAGTATACCCCTCAATAGTTGTGAAAAAAGTCTCTTTGACCTCTCTGAGCCTCAGTTGCCTCCTCAGTAAAGTATCATTTTGTGTCAAAGGGGTTCAAATGGAATAAAATATCTAAAGTTATTAGCACAGAAGCTGAAATAGAGTGGGTAGCTCTGACAAAGCAGCCCCTTTTCCCTCTTCCTTGAAATGTCCTCTGCTTAATTTAGATGTGTATTCTTTCCTCTCAAAATCTTTGTTCATATTTCTGCATCAGAAAATATGTACACATAAACTCTTATTTTTGTCCAGTGAACATTTATTAAGCAAACTAATAAATTTGTTTCTAAACATTTTATAAGCCACCAGAAATAGAAGAAAGGTACTGCTTCCAATATCCTGAAATGCATTTCCTTCTGGGAGGAGATAGTACAGGGAGACAGCATGACATTCACAGTATGGGGACCACTGAGTTCTATTGTGGAGCTTTCCTCTAAGAGTTCTATTAGGTACTACAAGTCTTCAGTACTTGGACATTTTACAGAGCTAACATTGTCACTGTTTGAGCTTTACAAAAACTCTATGTGGCAGGAAAGGTGCGGCAGATAGCCTCATTTTACAGAGGAGATAAACCAAAAGCTAAAATGTCTTTTTTTTTTTTTAAATGTCTTGATCAAGGTAACACGATTGCTTCCATCCCATGAATAGCTTAGCCTTAGACGCCAAGCTCAAGTATCTTTTACATTTGTTTTTCTTACTTCTTAAATATCTAACTTTTGACATAATTTTATTCACCTATCAATGAACTTCAGGTCACAAACATTTCCTCTATCTAGGCACAAGAATCCCTTGGCCCTGACCTCGGTACATTTACCTAGAATAAACTTTGGTCTTCTAGAAAATAGGCAAGGCCAAGATGAATGAATTCCATCTCAATGGTAAGTGGACTATGTCTTGTAGCTCCCTGGCCATCTTAGGGTGACAATTCACAGTTGACCAGGTTGTAGACTAATACGTGAAAGAGACAGGGGTGATCTTATGGCAATTAACAGAAAAAAATATAGAATATTTAAACATATGCCTGTATATCTTCTAAGGATCACAGAAGATTATTTTGTTACCTTAGATCCTTATGTAGGGGCAGGGACAGAGTGATCTAAAAGTTTGAGATTAAAAAAAAATTTTAATTACCTATTTATAATTTACTTAGGCCATGAAAAATAAAAACAAATTCCCATATGAATCCCAGCACAGTTTCTCATACCATGAGCCTAGTACAGGATTTGCTTAGTCATTCATTTCACTAATAATTATTGACCCTTTTTTTAAATTCCAGGCACAGTTTAAATTGTTGAGGATGTGATAGAAAACAGACTTAGCTTCTTTTCTTGAAGAGCTTACTAGACAAATGAAAGACACAGATGGGTAAACCTGTAATGCAGTAAATAAAGTCTGTTAGGCACTAATTAAGGGACGTATAGGATAATGTAAGAACACCTCAGAGGAATGACTGACCAGAATTAGTGTGGTCAAGAAAGTTTTCCTGAGAAATTGATGGCAGAGCTAAGATTTAAGGGATATGGGGAAGGAGGAATTTTTTTCAGGTAAAGAGAAAAGCATGTAAGAAGGCATAAAGAAAATAAAGTTCATAGTGAAATCAAAGATCAGAAAGAAATTTCATAATGTGAATGACAACTGTGAAAGCTGATGAGGGTGGATACTCTTAGCCAGATAATATGGAATTATTTTGAGGATGTTAGATTTTATTCAGATAAGTTGGAAGATATTGAAGAGTTTTAAATAGGGTAATGGTATGATTATACTTGTACTAAGTAGGGCTACTCCATCTGTAGGATCTGTATCAGAGCTGGTTGGAATAGAGGCAGAGGCTTTTGCAATAATTTGATCACAAAGTAGTGGTATCCAGGTCCTGGGTAGTTATAGTAGAGCTGCTTAGAGAGTAGGTGGACTGTGTGAATATTCTAGGAGGTAGGACCAACAAAATTTGATAATGGAAGGATGCAGAGGAAGAGGTAGACAGTTTAGTGATGTGTCCAGATTTCTGGTTTGAGCACATATTGGGATACAAGTGCCACTCACCTTTATGAGTAACATAGGAGGAAGACCATGTGTGTAGGGAGTGGAGATGGAGAAAAAGAAGCTCAGTTTATAATCAGCTTTAACAGTATTCCTGGTAAATCCATTCTGGGCAAAATTGAGCAAGGACATTCTGCACTGTCACAGTCAGCTCCTTTCCTCCTGCAGACAGCTGTCTTCCAGAGAGGGGTCGTATATCTCAGCTTCCTCCCTCAACTCAGGCTGAACTGCAAAAAATTCAATGATTTTTATTCTTCCATCCCTTTCCCACCTTTCCTTCCTTCCAATCCTCAGTTTCTTTTAGTAACTATTACTAATACATCCCAGCCAGATTTTCCTCCACTCCCTGACTCAGCTGTAACTTTTTCTTTAAATAATTCTACTCTTTCCCCCAGACAGGAACAGAAATGTTTCTAGAAATAAAGGTTACATAATGCGCCTTCAAGGGCTTTTTAATCTCCAGTGATGATATAGGACTTACTGTCAGTGTGATAGCAGGAAAGTGCCAATTAGATCCTCCTGAAGGAGAGTTTAAAATAGTAGATTAGTAATACCGTTATGGGATCCAGCTCTTGCTTACTTTAAATAGTGGTTCTCTACAAAATTGATCACAGACATATTATAGTAAACAAGTTCAGACTAAAGAATTTGATCCACCAGGATGAATACAAAACCATTAACACTGGGATAACATCAAATTAAACAAACATGCCGTGGCAAATGCATTGAGGGATTGGAAGATATTTAACATGGATCTAGACTGTAATTCCACTGCTATCTCTAGGTCAGGGGGAAGGTTATCTCATAGCTAAGCAGAACACATATTTGTTCTCCTGTTTAGAACCTGGCAAAGCAAATTTGTTGGGCAGTGGGTAGTTTGAGAGTGTCGTCATTGAGCTAAGATTTCTTCTTTTTTTTTTTTTTTTTTGCGGTATGCGGGCCTCTCACTGTTGTGGCCTCTCCCGTTGCGGAGCGCAGGCTCTGCGGCCATGGCTCATGGGCCCAGCCGCTCCGCGGCATGTGAGATCTTCCCGGACCGGGGCACGAACCCGTGTCCCCTGCATCGGCAGGCGGACTCTCAACCACTGTGCCACCAGGGAAGCCCCCTGAGCTAAGATTTCTAAAGTTTATTTCGTCCCTGAAATTCAAAGTCCTAACCTAACTATGTTGCTCACACTCATATGCAAGGAATCTTAGTACTTTGTTCCTTAACATTGTTTTGAACAGACTATTACCTGAGATAGGAAAAGCTCTGGGTGTTTGAATTATTGCCAAAATATCTGGAATTCTTCTCAAGGAGTCAGAGTTTCAAATTTGAGATCAACTATGAGTACGGTCTAATTATCAATACTTGACCTTTCTCTGAACTCTGTGGCAATTTTTGTTTGTTTGAGAAAATATGTGCATCCGGGGAGAAAGGAAAGGAAGTGAGAGCAATGAGAGAGGGAAAGAGGGTGAAACAGAATTTTGAAACTACATATGCTCAAGAAGAGAGCCATTTTCCATACATTGTCTTATTTGTTCTTTCCAAAAATGGGGGTGTCATCAGTCCCACTTTATTGATAAAGATCTGAGAGTCAAAGAAATTCAGTCTCTTTCCAGAGATTAACTGTTGCAGAAAAGCTCTAGGATGTGAATCTGCCTTTGAATAAAACATTCTTTCTAATACCGATAAATAGGGAAATTATTTTTAAAACTTGGCCACAGGTGTTTTTATACTGGGTGGGCCAAAATGTTCGTTCGTTTTTTTCCATAAGATGGCTCTAGTAGCACTTAGTTGTCTTTAACTTCATTTGAAACAGTTTTGTTGGATTATATGTGACAGCTGTCATATCAGGGTGCATTTAAAAAAAGAATCAAAATTGGTAGTTTTTTGTGTAGAAAATTACAATTTTCATATGGAAGATGGAAGAAAAAAAGCAACATTTTTGGCATCTTGTGCTTTACTATTTCAAGAAAGGTAAAAATGCAACTGAAACACACAAAAAGATTTGTACTGTGTATGGAGAAGGTGCTGTGACTGATCGAATGTGTCAAAAGTGGTTTGCGAAGTTTCGTGCTGGAGATTTCTCACTGGATGATGTTCCGTGGTTGAGTAGACCATTTGAAGTTGATAGCAATCAAATCAAAACAATGAGAACAATCAATGTTATACCACGTAGGAGATAGCCAACATACTCAAATTATCCAAATCAAGTGTTGAAAATCATTTGCACAGCTTGGTTATGTGAATCGCTTTGATGTTTGGGTTCCACATAAGTTAAGTGAAAAAAAACCTTCTTGATCATATTTCCGCATGCGATTCTCTACTGAAACATAATGAAAATGTCCGTTTTTAAAACAAATTGTGATGGGCGGTGAAAAGTGGATACTGTACAACAATGTGGAACAGGGGAGATTCTGGGGCAAGTGAAATGAACCACCACCAACCACACCAAAGGCCAGTCTTTATCCAAAGAAAGTGATGTGTATATGGTGGGATTGGAAGGGAGTCCTCTATTATGAGCTCCTTCCAGAAAACCAAAGGATTAATTCCAACAAGTACTGCTCCCAATGAGACCAACTGAAAGTGGCACTCGCTGAAAGTGTCCAGAATTAGTCAACAGAAAATGCATAATCTTCCATCGGGATAACGCAAGGCTGCATGTTTCTTTGATGACCACCAGGCAAAAACTGTTACAGCTTAGCTGGAAAGTTCTGATTCATCTGTTGTACTCAGCAGACATTGCACCTTTGGATTTCCATTTATTTCGGTCTTTACAAAATTCTCTTAATGGAAAAAATTTCAATTCTCTGGAAGACTGTAAAAGGCACCTGGAACAGTTCTCTGCTCAAAGTGATAAAAAGTTTTGGGAAGATGGAATTATGAAGTTGCCTGAAAAATGGCAGAAGGTAGTGGAACAAAATGGTGAATACATCGTTCAATAAAGTTCTTGGTGAAAATGAAAAATGTGTCTTTTATTTTTACTTAAAAAACCAAAGGCACTTTTTGGCTCACCCAATATAATGTCATCTACAAATACCCACACAGTTAGATACCTAGACTCTTCTTAAAAAGGGCACTAGCAAGAGTTTGTGCCATATTTGGCTCTGTGGACATCTACATTTATTTCCCCCTTTCTTACTCAGTTTGAATCTCCTAAAAATCACCCCTTAATTGACCTCCCTACCTCGATCTCCTTAAGACCTCACCAAGCTCTCTTTATTTTGACCATGGTACAAGACTGACTTTAGAAAGCATTCTCTGAACACTTTTCATTACAAAGCTTCTAATATTTTGTCCAGAGAAAAAAATCAATAAATAAGTCCAGATTTGTTAGCATATCATTGAGAGACTTTTATAACCCAACTACTACTTGCCTTTTCCTTAAAGGTGTAGCTAATTCTTCAGCAACATTCTGCTACTTTAGGAAAGGTTTTCCAGCACACCAAAAAATGTGTATGCCTCATTGCCTTTGCTCATGGTCTTGATCTGACATAGAAAATTTGTTCTTTCCTTCCCTTTGTCCATTTGGGAAACTTTTCATCAACACTAAATGGCAATTGCTAATGTCTTTGTTTCCCATAGGTTTTTTTTTTTTTTTCCTGGACTGCTTCAGATAGATTAAACTGTTCTCTCCTCTTTGTTTCCAATGCACTGCACATACACGTCTATTATAACACTTAACACATTGTTAACAAAACGTTATAATGTATGTTATTTAGCCCCAGTAAATCATGAGCTCATCTGTCTTTGTCCCATTCATCTTTGCATTTTTACAGCCTAACACAATTCTTGGTCCAGAGTACATACATAATACATGTTTGCTGAATTGCTAAATTAAATTTTGATCCATTGCACTTTTCTTAAGGCTCCCATATGACTATGGTCTCTTGTTTTGTCCTGAGCATATAATGTGTCTGTAGCATAGGGGCAAGCTAGTGATTACCACAGTAAATATTTCAATGTCCAGTTATTACTATAATCTTTTTCTGACTCTTACAAGCCAACTTTCTTTGTTTTTTCTTTGTCTCGATTTCTAACCTGTTTTATGTTCCAATATTGCCTATTTCTGTGATTAGCATATTACATAAACATCTGCCTCTACCATTAATGTTGTGATTCTCTGAGCTTTATGTATTTTCTCCAGTTGTTCATGGTATTTTTTTTTGTTTTTTCTGCTACATTATCTTTTATAAAACTTTTGTAATCAGTGACTGGAAGGCAGATTTTTCCCTTGTAGAAAACTCTGTGCAGAGTTGAAGAATTAACCTCTTGGTTCTTTAATTAATTAATTCAGCATATATTCAGTAAGATTTTCCTAAGGACATGGCACTAAATCATATACCATGGGGGAACAAAATGTGTTAATTATGGTCCAAACCTCAGGGTCCCTATTGTTTTTTTGAGGAGTTAGCATCTGTTCGTAAATAACTCCAATAAATGATTAAATGTTAGGCTATTGGTAAGAATCGCAGTTTCCTGGTGGTTCTAAATCAGTGTCTTTATAAGGCAGTCTCCTTGACCAGCACTGCAAAGACAACCACAGGTCAGCTGGGGAGATTTGTGTGGGGGACCATGCTGTAGCTAACGCTCAGCACTTCAGGCTGTGATCCAAGGTGCTGAAGCAATTAAGGGGCCAAGTGGTATAGTGCTCACATGTAGGTGAAGCAAAATCTTTAATTGATGAGGATTTTTTGCATATGTACACCTAAAGGTCCTTGTCAAATATCCCTCAAGCTAGAGCAAATGTCCTTAACTAGGGTTAAGGAGTAGGTCCAATGTATGTACAACTGGCGTCTTTAGTTGACCAAAAGGAATGGTTGTTGGGATTCTATAATATTTAGTGAGTGCCTTTCCATGCCTACATCTTTGTTCAACCACATATGGGCCATTGACTTTGTCCCTCTTTGTTGACCAGGCAATTCCTCTTCATTGTGTAGGACTTAGCCAAGCAAAGCATCCTCACGGAAGTGTTTCATGAATCCCCAGACTGATGTAATACCTTTCCCTTGTGCTGTATTGTTATCTTGTGTATACCTCCACTGTAGAGCTGACTATATTGAGTGTTACATATTCTTTTACTAATTTTTATTTTTCACTACAGTGTTATGAAGTTCATTACCCCCTACCTTCTTTTTTTAAAAAATCTACCATCTCCTTCCTTTTCTTATTTCCTTCTTTTCTTCATTATACATTGCTTGAGCAGCTATGTGGCAGTCAGGGTCAGGTTGTATAGAGGTAGAAGATGAATAGTTCTGTGCATTACTCTGGTGCAAGTGTATTAAAAGATAGTCAGAATGAGTCTACAGAAAAGATTTCATAAGAATAAAATGAGATAATGCATGAAAAAGCGTCAAAAATGTTTTGCCATCTATTTCCTGGTCAATAAATATTAGTTATTATTATTGAATTTCTAAGGCTCTCTTCACTTGCAAAATGAAGATTACCTATTCACAGAGTTGTTGGGAGGATTACATGAGATATATCTATATCAATATCTATGTCTGTACTGTATCTATATATGTCACTTAGCAAGTTCTTGTTATATGATAACTATATAATACATAAGAGTACTTAATATTCTAAGTTGGTCCTTAAAGAATAAGTAGAATTAAGACTGACAAGTCTGAGGGCGACTTACTGACTGATATTCTCTGATCATTGGCCTTATTCAATGAAGCAGGAATAATTTATTGTAGGGTCTCATCTCTGAAACTGAGTTGAGGAGTCTCACAGAGAAGAGACTTGCTAAGAATCAAAATTAGGCCCAGATTGAACTTGGCAGTCTTGCTGTGTGGCAAAACTTTCTGGCAACAATCTTAAGTATTTGGTACCAAAATGTCTGCACCTGTCGCACCTGTGTGATGGAAAAACACTGTTAGCACAAAGGGTGATAATGACAGGAAACTTAGAAAAATCTTAATACTGAAATCTTAATTTCACGAAAGATGTTAGACAATGAGGTTGGCATCATATAATTTTGGATTTGTGTACAATCAGTTTCCTGGGTACAATTATTTTATACACTGGCTTACTCTTCCCTGTTTTTTAGGATATTCTATCCTGCCAGTGCTCCTAAAGCCATCTTTTTTCCCAATTACCTTTCTTTTACCAACTTCTCATTGTGACTTGAGCAGGGATATGAATGCCTCCTGAACCTTACCCCATGTCTATGGACTGAAGGGGTAAATGCAGAAGAAGTACTTACCCATGAAGCTGTCAGTAGCCTAGATCTCAGGCTCCTAGCATGACATACAAGGGCCTCTACAAGCTGATCACAGCCAATCTTTCCAGCCTCATGTCTGTTTTGCCTCACACATTCTGCTGTCCTTATGTAGTCTAATCACCATTACCTCCTGATAGCCCTTATCTCCATGACTGAGCATATGTTTTTCCATTTGTAATGTGTTATCCTTCTCCTGTTCTTAGCTTGTATTCCTGTACAATTTCTGGGGCTTAACTGCTGAGAGCTTGAACCTTGAAGTCACAAAACAATTTATATTAAAATTTACTAGTATATGACCTAGTTAAGTTAATAGAACATATATTATGTAATACTAAAAGATACAGTAAATAATAAGTATTATTTACTGGGTGCTTATTATATTCTAAGCTCAGAACTAAGATATTTACATCCATCTATTCATTCAACATATATTTATCGAGTGCTTAATATATACCTTTCTTTGGTACAGATGCTAAAACTATTTTATTCCTCCCCACATGAAGCTCACCAACAACAGGTTCTCTCATAGTACATGGAAAGGATTTAGCCCAATAGCTAGTACGTAGAAGGCACTCAGAAGGTAGAAATTTATTTAATATTTAATTTAATAAATTCATTTGTTTACTATTTATTAAATATCATTTGTTTTGTAAGACTTTGGGGTATTATGTGGAATTCAACAGCATCCCCTTTCTATTTCTATAGAGTCTGTACTTGCTACTTAAGACATTGTTAGCTTTTTATCTGTCTCTCCTGTGAGACCTGGAGACTCTGAAAATGATACCTTCCTCTAGAACAGGTGTCTCAAACTCAGCACCACTGACATGTTGGGATGGATAATTCTTTGTTTGGGGTGGGGGGCTGTCCTATAAGACATTTAGTAGCATCCCTCATTCCACCCACCAGATGCATTATCACCTTTTTAGTAGTGACAGAGAAAATTGTCTCCAGACATTGCTAGACATCCTCTGGGGATGGAAACCATCCTCAGTTGAGAATCCCTATGGTTCTTGACCTAGAACTATGGCAGTTAGAGAGGAGTCTGTGGTTAAATAAGGAACAGAGAGAACAATAACAGAAGTAGGAAACAAAGGAGAAAAAGTTGAGCAAAAAAATGAAAGGAAGGAGGTAAAGAGGGAGGGAGGCAAGGAAGGAGAGAAAGGAAGCTAACATTTATTAAGTCATTAAAATGTGGCAGGCACCACACTAAGTGCTTCACATACATGGCCTCCTACAATCCCCCCCACAGTCAAATAAGGTCAGAGCTCTTAGTGCACAGGCTAAAGAAACTGCAGCACAGAGGCACCAAGTAGTAACCCAAGACCATATGAGTAACATGTGAGGGAGCCAGTATTTGAACTCAAGCTACCTGATTCCTGAGGTAATGCTTCTGAAAAGAGAGAGGAAAGGAGGACAAAGGGGAGAGAGATAGTGGAGAAAGCAGAAAGGATAAAATCAGCATGATTCCCAAGTTATAGCAGTGGATGGAACTTCCAATAGGATTGGTGGCTCATGGAATTCAGAGACTGTAATGAGAACTGGCCCTGGATTCTTGGCCTTTAAGGGTAAAACACACAGCCAGCTGGCTTTAGATTAGGTCAAGAATGGTTGGTCCCTGCCCTGGGCATTTGGCCTCTTCTCAACACACACTTCCTTATGTGATGAAGAGCCAGTGGAGTCAAAGACATAACTACCTGGAGCCCATGAATGGATATGTGTGCTCTGGACTCTTGGGCTCTCAACATCTATTGTCTAAATTTTTCCATGACCTCCCGCTGCTGTACTTGTATGGGGGCACATCTTTGGGTCACATGGCCACAGGATGGATGCGTGTGGGGATAAGGATGGAGCTTGGATGTGTGGGCGGGCGATCCACATAGATGTCCCCAAGGCCCTCCTTATTGTGGGATGAGCCAGTGGTAGCAGAAAAGGCATGGGGCTGCAAATATGGGACTGGGGATTGTGGCTTAGGAAACGTATTTGCTAGCACCACCACAGAATCCCAAGAAGTGCAGTAGTTCTAAATTCAATTTGATCTTTCAGGTTAGAAGATGGAATACCTTTAACCATGTCATTATTTGATTTATAGCTATTAAATGTTTAGAGAGACAGTATGTGGTCCTCCATCTGTAGTTCCCTGGGCCTCAGAAAGATTGAGTAAACATTAAAGAACAGGAATGAGAAGGCCCACACATGAAGCCTGTGATGTTTGAACATTTATCCAGCAGCTCTATGAAGCAGATGTCTAAGTCCAGTAGACAGCTTTCATTTTTCCTAAAAGCATCAGATTCCCTCTTCATCATAGGAGAAGTTCAGGTGTGACAGGCAAATATGATTCACTAGAAAATATGCTGCTCATAAAACAGGAAAAATAAGAATTTTTTCCCCTAATTATGTGTCTTTGATCAAGTGATGATTTCTTTCTCTGACCCTTAGTTTCTCATCTCTGAATTACATACAGAAACACTTGCCTTCACAGTGGCTATGAAACGTAGACAGAGATTGTGTTCAATGTCTATCACAGAGCTGTCCATGTCGTAGGTGTTCATAAAATGGCAGCTGCTCTCAATGCTTTCCATCCTCTTAGCAATCACCTCCAACAGCTTTGATTGTATCAGATGCCTTTCCAGAAGCACTCAGAACACAGAGAGGAGTCTAATTTGAATGAATATCAATCAAGTCATAAATGATTTTAGCAGATAATTTTCTATTCAGTGTTAGAAGATTGTATATCAGAAAAGTGTCTACTCATTCTGAAGAGAAAGGGGAGGGACATTAGCAATGAAGACTATGGGTACAGAAGTTAATTTACAGTTTTGAACATGAACCTCCATTTATGAGGGTTTGTACCCTAGATAATTAATGGATATATACAGAAAGGAGGAAGGGAGAGAGAGAGAGAGAGAGAGAGAGAGAGAGAGAGAAAGAAAGAAATACAGCATATACTGACTAATTCATCACTGGATGGGTCCCCTAACATTTATCCATCATCTGCTGAGCACCTAGCACTCTGCTATGCACTTTGTGTAAGGTCGGATCTTAACAAACGGCACCGCGAAACAGAGGAAAGCTTCAAGTGAGCTTTATTAGGGAGCGCTCCCGGGCGAGGTTCACTGGTCCGAAAGAAAGGGGCCAGAGAAGTCGCACCCCGGGCGAGGGTTGGGCAAGATTTTATAGGGGAAGAAGGGAAAGGGGTGTGGTGAATCTGGGAGGGCGCAGGGTATTCCTTATTTGGTGGTCTTTTCGGGTATCCTGGGGGACCGTTAGTCCCGCCCCTCGAAAGGCGGGAAGGCTGGGCCGGGTTCAAAGTCCCCAGGTCAGTTCCTGGAACTGGGTGGTCTGGAATGTCTCCAGGGCAGTTTCTGGAACTGGGTGATCCGGAGAACTTGGTCTGATGCAACCTGTGAATCTGATTGTGTTTCCCTGCCTCGGGCCAGTTGGCCTTACACTTTGTATTCACTCTCTCATTCTGTCCTCACAACCACACAACAAAGACTGAGTTTAAATTATGCAGATAATGCATACTACAGAAGAACTTTATCCTAGGTCTGCTGACTCCAAACACATGCGTTTTCTACAATATCATAATATTACACTTCAGTAGTATCATTGTAGACACCTGAACAGAGGTTTTCTTGGTTTGAAACAACTTACATAAGGAGAGAGAGAGAGAGAGAGAGAGAGAGAGAGAGAGAGAGAGAGGGAGAGAGAGAGAGAGAATTGGGATAATTAAATGCATTTATAAAATGATTTGATGGAAACATTGAACTCAGGATTTGAACTCAGGCCCCTGCCATGATTCTGCCACTGTAAGACAGAGGTCATTCATGCTATTTTACTGCAAAAGTGAATGCACTATACTTAATTAGCATAGATTTTTACCTTATAGCATTGACCTCTCTTCACATCTTAAAAACATGAGAAAAAATATTGGTCTTCATTCTCCCTGACAGCTGGAGAACAAGCAAGTTAAGATGGATACCTTGAGAGTTTGCATTAATAAAGGTACAATTATATTAGGCAGGAAGAAGAGACATGCAGAGCAGCTTTCTGTATTTAAATGAATTGTTTTGTGATGCAAATTAGTACACTCTGCACTAATGAAGTGAATTCTTTAACTGCTTGAGTCATTTCTGGTTATCATTAAACCATAGAAACCCCATGAAAAGAATTTACAAATGAAGATGGTGAAAAAAACAAGGTGATGAATAAAACAAACCCATTATAAGTTCACCAAATTGATGCAATTCAGCTATTGAAAAGTAAACTTGTTAGGTTTTCACAGTCCATATTGTAAAATGGAAATAAAGGAAATGGTTTTGGCCGAGGAAGAAACAACTAACACCTAATGCTCTGAATTACACTAAAGCCAATTACTAGAAAAACCTCTTTACATTTCTATCATTATCCACTCAATAGTAATTCGTGGAGTGTCTGTGTGCCACACACTAGGACATGCACTTCAAATACAACTCTGGATCCATGGAGACTACCTTCAAGAAGGACAGAGTCTAGTAGGGAAGTAGCTATGGAAGTTAACCATCGTGGGCTTTTGACAATTGCTTTAGTGAAGGTGGAGTGCTCTCAAAAAGCAGTGGGTCCATTGGAGAAGATAGAACTAATTCTGCCTGGGAGTGAAAAAGGTTTCACATGGGGGATAGTTTTACTCCCAACCCTGAACTGTGTGAGGTTGAAAAGTGTATGAGGTTTAAGCATTTCAAAGACACAGTGTGGTGATAAAGCAGGTCACCGAACCAGCAAGTCCACTGAGGCTTGATATGAGAGAGAGAGACAGGTCAGCCATAATTACAGCAGACTGTGGATGTCATATTACAGTTTAGTCTTCTTGCTGAAGGATCTGGGGAATAACTGAGAGCTTTTAAACAGGAGAGAAATAAACCAAATTTGCTTTTCAGAAGTCTGTCTTGTGAGGTTAGGCTCCGAGGGGCTGTGACGCAGAGGAGAATGAGTTATAGGAGGCTGCCTCTATTGTTCTGTTGAAACTTATATACTCCCACCAAGGCAAAGAAGTATGAATAGAAAAGATGGGGAGGGAATCACGAACTGGGAATGCTAGAAAGAATGTTTATTGCTCAAACCCTCTGAAGGATGTACTTCAAAAATGTTCTCAGTATCCAAAGAAGGAATGCTTTAGAAGTCACCTAAGACACATATGTTAATGACAACCATCAGTTATCATTAGAAAATGGTGGACTTTTAGGTCTATAGGCTGCTTGGGCCTGTCTGTAACCTAAGTCTCTCTGTTCCTGGTTTATGTTATCACCTTTATTAGTTGGAGTTCTCCAGAGAAACAGAGCTAATAGGCAGATAGATAGAAAGCGGACAGGTAGATAGATAGGTAGCTAGCTAGACAGATAGATAGACGGAAAGAAAGATAGATTTTAAGGAATTAGATCACATGATTGGGAGATGGAAAGTCCAAAATCTGTGAGGCAAGCTAGCAGTCTGCGATTCAAGGCTTTCACATTTTTGATTCTGAAAGCTAGAAACTTAGGCAGAATCTTTTTGTTGCGGTTTGGAGTCCAGATTCCTTCTTTGGGAAACTTTTACTCTTAAGGCCTTCAACTGATTGGGTGAGGCCTACCTAAATTATCCACAGCAATCTGCTTAAAGTCAACGGATTATAAAAGTTAATTGTATCTAAAACATCTTTTTACAGCAACATCTAGAATAATTTTTTTAACATCTTTATTGGAGTATAATTGCTTTACAATGCTCTGTTAGTTTCTGCTCTATAACAAAGTGAATCAGCTGTACATATACATATAACCCCATATCTCCTCCCTCTTGCATCTCCCTCCCTCTTTCCCTATCCCACCCCTCTAGGTGGTCACAAAGCACCGAGCTGATTTCCCTGCGCTATGCGGCTGCTTCCCACTAGCTATCTATTTTACATTTGGTAATGTATATATGTCCATGCCACTCTCACTTCATCCCAGCTTACCCTTAGAAGATGTATAGATTGACAACAAACACATGAAAGGATGCTCAACATCACTAATCATTAGAGAAATGCAAATCAAGAGTACAATGAGGTATCACCTCACACTGGTCAGAATGACCATCATCAAAAAATCTACAAACAATAAATGCTGGAGAGGGTGTGGAGAAGAGGGAACCCTCTTGCACTGTTGGTGGGAATGTAAATTGATACAGCCACTGTGGAGAACAGTATGGAGGTTCCTTAAAAAACTAAAACTGGAACTACCATACGACCCAGCAATCCCACTACTGGACATATACCCTGAGAAAACCATAATTCAAAAAGAGTCATGTACCAAAGTGGTCATTGCAGTTCTGTTTACAATAGGCAGGACATGGAAGCAACCTAAGTGTCCATCGACAGATGAATGGATAAAGAAGATGTGACTCATGTATACAATGGAATATCACTCAGCCATAAAAAGAAATGAAATTGTGTTATTTGTAGTGAGGTGGATGGACCTAGAGTCTGTCATACAGAGTGAAGTAAGTCAGAAAGAGAAAAACAAGTATCGTATGTTAATGCATATACATGGAACCTAGACTAATTTTTGACCAAATGACTTGTCATCATCGTCTAGCCATGTTAACACATAAAATTAACCATCACATCTCCTTAAGGACTCAGCCTTGATTTGAAGTTGACACAATTTTGTGTGTCCTTAAGTCCAAGTTTATTATACTAAAACATTTGGATTTTACTTCACCTTCACTTCTTAACATCACAGTTGCTATAAACCTGGTCGTTTTAACTAGTTTCATTCTCTTATTCCGGATTATCTCAGTTGTTTACACATCTGACCAAGCTCTCTTTTGGAATTGCATCATCCTTCTGTGACTACTTAGCTTCCTACTCATTCCCTATGTAAAAATTTATGGAAAAGTGTTTTTTTTTCCCTTTAGGTTTGTTAGGCCTGACTAAATTGGTCAGATCTTTTAAATTGACATTTGTATGTATTTCAAGATGATTAGTCAAATTTATTGAGTTGTGTCAAATTGCCAAGCATTAGGGTAGGTGCTGGAGAGAGTGAGAAAAAGAAGACACTTCCTCTGCTATCAAGGAACTCTTTTTCCTTCTGCTGCTATTAGAGAACTATACTGTAGAGTCCAACAGCTTAAGAAAAAACAAAGCATTCAGGGTGTGGAAAGGATTTCTGTTAGAGGGACCGTCACTCTTTTCTAAACAGAATGTGGTGACCTGCCTATTCTATGGGAGGAAACAAAACTATATATACATATATACATACATATATATATATATATATATACACACACACACACACACACACACACACACACACACATTTCCCAGCCATACTACCCAATCCATAGGTCACTGATTCTTTTCCAAAAAAACCTATTGCAGAAAGTACAAAGATCTTCCTTCTTCCTTCTTGACAAAAGGTTACATTTATTTCAGAGATTGTTATGCCTGCAGATTGAAGGATAGTAAAGAATAAAAACACCAAGTATTGGAGTTCAACAGTATCAGCAGCAGTTTTAGAGATACCTTTTGCATAGGAAAAGAATGTCTTTTGGTTGTACGATTACTTTTAGCCCATGCGAGTTTGAACTGAGGAGCTACAGTGTTTTGTTGCTTGTAAAAGTTGTTATTAAATAATAATTTCTATTCATGAATCTTTTATAATTGAGGGTAGAGGGTGATCACAACTGATGTGTTGACTTATCTTCAAACTTGCTTAGAAATTATGGTGACTGGAAGATACAGAAGTATCTCTTTTGCTCCCAGTCTCCCTTTCTCATAAGACAAATATAAGTTGTTCCTGAACTGGAGATGCTCATTTTCTCAGGTTTAAATAATAACTTGGCAGTGAGAACAGGTAACTTGTGTTATGATGAAAAGCTTAAAATGTAGTTATCTCACTCCACAGGCTCCAGTGGTAAAGCTCTCTCACACCTGGGCACCATTGTTCACATGGAAGACATATCAATTTTACCCTAATTTCATTAGAACCTGAAAACTGCCCATAGCCAAATGACTTCCTCCAATTATAACAACTAATTTGACATTCATCCTTGTAGGAGTCAAGTAAAGACTAATGATATTCCTTAGGAAAGAAACTATCTTACGAAATATTGATGTGTTTGAAAGTGTTTTCTTATGAGTAAAATGAGTTGTTCTAGTAGATTTGTGGAATTTTAGAACAGGGAGGACTCAGTTTAATCTCAAGCTTTTGCATCTATGGAAACGCAAGCTCAGAAAAGTCCACAATCTTGGCAAGGGTGGTCAGAGTGACATCTGATGGCAGGATGGTATTTCATGTCCTCTGTCTTTGTATTGCCATGCCTTTTTCCCTGGAAGCCTCTTCACACACTCTTCAGTGGTGCTCAGTGCTACAATCCATGGGTCAATTAAAAGTAAATCTTGGTTGTCTTATCACTATGTTTTTGGCTAGCATAGCACTTAACATATTGTATAACTTGTCTATTTATATGTGTGACTCACTATTATGGTCATGATCTATTTCAGGAAACAGAAAAAAGACTCTATTTTAATCAGAAGAAGATTTAATATAGAAAAAGAAAAAGTACTTACAAAATCATTGGAAGAGCTGAGGCAGCAGAAGTCAGGGGACTGACCCTGGACTATTGAATTGAAAGACACTCCACTGCAGCTGAGATCCAAAGCACAAGAAGCTGCGGTGGCCTACACTAGCTGCTTTCACAACTGACTCTCACACATGCAAGCTAGAAGCTCAATGCTGGCAATCAGGCATGAGCCTCCTTCATCAGACTCTAAGCTCCATAAAAAACAGAGATTGTGTCTATTCTGTTCACAAGTACATGCCTAGTATCTAGGGTATTGTCTGGTACATAATAGGCATCCAAATAAATATTTGTTGAAATACTAATCAATGCATACATGCATAAATGAGAAAAAATAACTTTAGATTGTGTAAAGTATACAAGACCACATAAGGTTATGACTTTAACTCATTCTACTTGATTCCAAAGCCTGAGAACCTTCCTAACTACCCTGTGCCTCTTCCAGACTCATTCCTTATTATTCTGTTTAGTCACACATCACATGCCGTAAGATGGAACTTTACCCCCGGATGTTTGCTCACAATGGTTCCTTTCTACATGGTGCCCTTCCTTGTTCACTTAGAAAATCTTGAGTATCCTGTAAACGCTCGTTAAATTGTTTAGAAAATCTTGAGTATCCTGTAAACGATAGTTAAATTGTTATCTTCTGGAAACTCTGCCCAGTCATAATACCCAAATAGGTTACTCAAACTGTTTATTAATAAATTAACTATTTATTAAAACTGAGAGTTTAAGTGGCATCGGATTTTTGAATTAGGTGGCATGGTTAAAGCATCAGATAAACCTGAGGTTGAATCCTGGTACTTTCATCTCCACCTTTAAGACCTGGAACAAGTTCATTTTCTCTTCTAAAAAAACCTAAGCATGAGTGTTGGCACATGGTGAATGCTTACTGAATAATCCTCTATTAGATAGGGATTTTTTCCCCGCTTTTCTTCTCCTTTTTGTGTATTTTTTTTTTTACGCGGGCCTCTCACTGTTGTGGCCTCTCCCATTGCGGAGCACAGGCTTCGGACGCACAGGCTTAGCGGCCATGGCTCACGGGACCAGCCGCTCCACGGCATGTGGGATCTTCTCCGACCGGGGCACGAACCTGTGTCCCCTGCATCGGCAGGCGGACTCTCCACCACTGCGCCACCAGGGAAGCCCTTCTTCTCCTTTTTAATATTCTTATTAGGAAAAATACCATCTCCCTTAAACTCCTCTTTTTCCAACTCTTCTTAGTATTCTCATACCATGACCGCTCCTTTTGTGCCCTCTTCTATTTTGTCAATGCCAACCATCTCCGGACTGCCTAAAATAGCTTCACTATGACAACTCACCTATGTACAGTCCTCCCCCTGTTTGTGTTCCAGAATGTCCTGGTGTCTGGAAATTATTTGTTGTATTTCCTTTGCATTTAACGATTAACAGAGAATATGCCCCCCCGCCCCCCCCCCACCCCGCCTTTGATTTTAAGATCAAAGGGATAGTCTCATGAAGTGAATAATTGATGTCACAGTATGAAAATTGTTGGACCAGATTTTTGGAAGCTAAGAGTGTTCTTCCTGCTGTTATTAGCTGCCAACATGTGGCAGATGACCTGTGTTCTCAATATGTCCATGGACTCTCCAAATAATCAGTGAAATTTGAGGACTTCAAGCACACTGTCCAAAGTGTGGTACAGATGATGACATAGACATCTGTGTTAAAAAGACCTGATTATTTCAAGTCATGTTTATGAGAATAGATGCATATAAAAGACAGGTATATCTGCATGACATGCTGCAATTTTTTTAATTGTCTAAAAGTGGTGAATTTTGTGATGGTTAATCAGGGGAAACAAGGAAAATGGGTTTGCCTGGTTCTTGCAAACAAAGACAAAGATTATTGAGTACATATCTAAGACATTCATTCAAGTCTCACTTTGATCTAAATGGAGCCCACTGTGGTGGTTTTAAAACATGGCCACACTTTCTTTGACACTGTTTCCAGGGAGAGGTGAGGTCTATTTGCCCTTACCCCTTGGATCTGGGCAGGCTTACAACTGCTTTGACTAATAGTATATAGTAGAACTGACACCAAATGGCTTCTGATGCTAAGTCATATAAGACTTGGAAGCTTCTGACTTATTCACAGAACACTTGCTTAGAACCCTCACCTACCTTGTAAAAAGTCCAATTACCCTGAGTCCACTATGCTGAAGAGACCACATGTAAGCACTCCTGTTGACAGCCCCAGCTGAGTCTAGCCTTTCAGCCAGTACTGCCAAGCATCAGAAATGTAAATAAATCTATCTTGGACCTTTCATATCAGCCCAACTACCCGTTTAATACTATCTAATGACACCATCAATGTCATGGAGCCAAGCCCAAATTCCTAACCCACAAAATCATGAGCAAAACAGAGAAGTTGTTGTTATAAGTCACTCAGTTTTGGGCTACTTTTTGCACAGAAGTAGGTAATGGGAACAATAATCAATAAGTAATGGACAGGAAGAATTACTTGTGAGTCTCCTAAGTTTTGGATTTCTTGGTGACTCTGAATGAGTAAAGGTAGAAGTTCTGAGCGTCTTTTATCAGGCTGAAGAATAATGATGAATACATTTACAAGAAAGACCAGGAAGTGGGGGATGCATGTATACCTGGTTGTGTGTGACTGTATGTATGTGTGATTACATTTCTGTAATTTGGAAAGTGGCAGCCATAATATGTCATCAGTTGTCATTATTATAAGAAGGATATCTCTGCCTTATATTTTATATGTGCTTTGGAAGAATACATTTGTCAGTACCATCACATGGTGCATCTGCTATGAAGACAGAGAAGGGTGTTTATATTTTTATAAAGTGTCACGCATCCTTTGATCCAATAATTATTGTTGCTTCCATTGCATAACATTTTCTTTATGCTGGCTGTCTCTTACTCATTCTTTAAGTCAAACCTAAATCGCACCTCCTCTGGGCGCCTTCCTTGGGTTGCCCTGAGACAGTTTTCTTCCTTCCATATCCTAATAACAGTTTGCTCACAAATTTGTTCTGAATCTATTCCTGAGTTTTATTGGAAACTGTTGAGTATACTAATTCCTTCTTCTTTTATAACATTAAATCCTTGCATCAGGAAGACATTTCTATACATATTTTTATACATTAGCATCTTATAAGCTATAAAAACCACTGAAGGGGCTTCCCTGGTGGCACAGTGGTTGAGAGTCCGCCTGCCGATGCAGGGGCCACGGGTTCGTGCCCCGGTCCGGGAAGATCCCAAATGCCGGGGAGCGGCCAGGTCTGTGAGCCATGGCCGCTGAGCCTGCGCATCCGGAGCCTGTGCTCCGCAATGGGAGAGGCCACAACAGTGAGAGGCCCGCGTAACGCAAAAAAACCCTCAAAAAACAAAAAACAAAAAAAACACTGAGGGACTTCCCTGGTGGCACAGCGGTTCAGAATCCGCCTGCCAAAGCAAGGGACACAGGTTCAATCCCTGGTCTGGAAAGATCCCACATGCTGTGGAGCAACTAAGCCTGTGAGCCACAACTACTGAGGCTGCGCACCACAACTACTGAAGCCCGTGCGCCTACAGCCCATGCTCCACAACAAGAGAAGCCACCGCAATGAGAAGCTCCCACACCGAAACAAAGAGTAGCCCCCCTCACCGCAACTAGAGAAAGCCCACGAGCAGTAATGAAGACCCAATGCAGCCAAAAAAAAAAAACAACGACAACAAAAAAAACCCACTGAGTTTTCCTTTTTTTCTTGACTGCCATGTTGTTTACAACTTAGTTTTGTGTTAAATTCTAGTAAATATGCTTTGTATAGATGGTATCAAAATTGGGAAATTTGAAAACTATGAAAAATAAATATTATAGAGTGAAATAAACAAATGTTTCCATATAATAAGAATTCCATAGTTTAGATGACTACTGACATCTGAATGAATAAATTGAGAAGTTAGTTTTTAAATTAAAAAATAGACTATTCAGTTTCTGAATAGCTGCAATACAATCCCATGACAAGATCATAATCACAAACCATGATTAAACCAAATCTCAGTTGAGTAAAGTTAGATATTTAGTTGTTGTCTTTCTATATCCTACACTTGAGCAAAAAAAGGCAAAACAAAATAAAGAAATTTGGATTTTATGTATTTAAAGAAAAACTAGATGACATCCTGAATTTGGAATAAGTACATCAAATCCAATAATCATATTTGTTTAGTAAAGCTGTATTTGAATATGGAAATTGTCCCATTACCAGAAAAATGAAATTGGCAACAATAACAATAAGTCATTAATTTGACATTATGTTTAAACAAACTTTTATCTAGTTTTGTAACTTTTTAAATTTATAGAACTTTTAAGTATAAGAGAAAATGTGCATATGTGCTTAAAATACAGGTACTAACAAACCATCTAAAATAATAAACATTAGCTCAGTTGAGTAATGTACAGGCATTTAGGTATATAAATCCTAAACTAACATTTTTACAAACCTACATGAAATGCAGTGTCTAGCTGAAAGAGTAAAATAAGTAAACCTTCTATCTCATTTCAACCTAAATTTTCTTGCCCTAAAATGAGCATATCCCACAATGGAATAGGTCCACAATCTTTCTTCCTGTTGCCATTCATCTGTGAAAAGCACATTTGTACATTTTTTATATTGTTGAAATTTCCTAAAGAAGGTTTTCTCTTTTACATGTCAGTATGGTTCCTGATCTGCCCCACTCATAGGAGTTTTTCTGAGCTGTGTGTTCTATTCTTATAAAGTATTTTTTAAGCAAGCATGTATTGTTGCATTATGTGATCCCATATTTTTAAGGGATTCTTTTTTTGACCCTAAATGAACAGTATAGTGCAAGGTGTCTCTTTAAGACTGTAACTACTCAGAAAGGCTAACTTACATGAGCGTGTATAGCACCATTTGTAATTTGACTTATAATATTAAAAATTAGCATGTTATCAGAGTACAAAGCTTTTGGAGGGCAGAGAAAATACTCTGTAAGATACTATAATGGTGAATAATGCCATTATACATTTGTCCAAACCCATAGAATGTGCAGCACCAAGAGTGAACCCGAATGTTGACTGTGGACTTTGGGTGATTATGATGTGTCAATGTAGGTTCACCAGTTGTAACAAATGTACCACTCTACTGGGGGATGTTGATAATAGGAGGGAAGTTATGAATGTGTGGAGTGGGGGATATATGGGAAAATCCCTCTACCTTCTGCTTAATTAATATAGGGAATATATATGTAATTTATGTTCCTTCCCAAAAGTTCTTCTTACTAGAGGTTCATCCTTGAGGTGACATGGTGAAATATGCTGCCTATTGTTGTTGTTTTTTTTTGTGTTGTTTTTTTTTGTGGTACGCGGGCTCTCACTATTGTGGCCTCTCCCGTTGGCGGAGCACAGGCTCCAGACGCGCAGGCTCAGCGGCCATGGCTCACGGGCCCAGCCGCTCCGCGGCATGTGGGATCTTCCCGGACCAGGGCACAAACCCGTGTTCCCTGTGCATCGGCAGGCGGACTCTCAACCACTGCGCCACCAGGGAAGCCCTATGCTGCCTATTTTATTTCATTTCAATTTTGCCTCTTTTATAAAACTATTAGCTTTATAAAGACATTCAGAGGTGACTTAATGTGGCAGAATAAACACTGGATCAGGATAAAGAAGACATAAATTCTAGTGTAGACTGTATCATTTATTAGGTATGGGATCTTGATTATGTCACCGGAAATTTTAAGAGCTTGGTTTCTTCACATATAAAATGAAGATGATGCTATCCTTGTATATTTTTATGAGGTCACCTGTGTATTATAGGAATTAAAATTTTAAAGCATAAAATAGTACATAAATGCTATGTGGTGGTGGCAGTAGCATTGTTAGCATTTTTATAAACAGATATTTTCATTTTGACCAAATTATCTAAATACTGTTAGTGAGCAAGAAACAAAACCAAAAACACCATGCAATCTCTAGTTAATTTAGTATCCTATTTAAAAAAAAATAAGATCAAACAAATGTTTGGAAAAGGGCTTATATTCTATATTCTTCACTAGATAGAAATTAAACTTGTTTGAGATTAAGTGATAATGCAAGTTATATTTTTAATGAACAGAATCATTGTAATGAGTTATTAATATAGAAAAGCTATACCAAACCTCCACTAGAGTATGTTTACAAAGAAGAGAAGCAAAGTGCCCTAACTTAGTTTTAAAAGGAAAGTCCTGTGATTTTGTTAAGTCCCTAACTCTGGAGATTGGGAGTCTGAGGTTTGGAGAATGATTCCAGAACGTAGCACCTCTGTAACTTCCAGCGGGAATCATGTGATTGCGTTTCAGATAGTTTGGTAAATTTTCTTTACAATTTTCTAACACCTGAATTCATTCTCTTTTATATACATGAATTATAATTTCTCTTGCATTTCAACCTGAGCAATATGTTGTAAAGATGATACCATATAGAAATAGATTGCATGGTGATGTGGTTTATACATGTGGACACAAATAATTTTAGGAGGATAAACAGTCACTACAGAAAAAGAAGACAATGTCAAGTCATCTATATTCTGCCTTCGATCCTGCATTGCACCTCAGCAATATTTGCCCACCTATCTTTTACTTTATATACCTAACATGGAGACTTTTTGAATACATCTTATGGGATAAAAGGATCCAAATTGTAACTTTAAAAATGTTTAACATCATGTAAGAGTCTCCTAAAACAGCAGGTTTTGCGAGTGCTTGATTGTGTATAGCCTTTCTGTTTACCAGGGAAAGGCTTTCTAGAGCTTGCACCTACTAAATTTCTGTTATGTGAAAGGCATTATGCAAGGACCTGGGTGAACTACACTGAAATAATATACAGTCTTTCGAGGACTAATTAAAGAATTGCATTTGGTTAGTGGCTTCTTTAGATTTAAGATCACCTCCAACTCATGATTATTAAGATAATTTTTTTTTTCATTTGGGCAGCACTAGACTAAATCACATAAATAACCATTTGGAAATATAAGCACAGTAAAATTTTAGTAAAATGTGCCCATCCTGAGTGACTAGCCAGGTGCATTTTCCTGGAATTCTAAAACGTGTCTTCTGCTTTCATATTTGATTCATACCTTCATACCCCTCCCCAAATGGCCTCTACATACCCTGACATAACGAAAAGCCTACCTATTTGGTCACTTTTAATATGTATTCAGATTTTTAATGAATTCATCTATTAAAATATGTTAATTCTATTGGTCTTTAAAACCAAGTTCAAGGTCAGATGAAGACATTTTTATACTTTTAAACTACAGAGTGGACTGTTAAATACTGGAGTATTGTTGAAATTCTATGAATACTAAGTATCTTGTGGATTGTATGAAACAATTTAGGATAAACTTTACTTTCTCACCTAAGTGAGAAAGGATTGTAAGGTTGTTTCCAGTTTTCGTTGCACCTATGATCACATGCATGTATGATGCCAAAGGACAAGGGGGCGGAGCAAGCCGTTCTGGCCTCTATTCTCACCAGTCCCTCGTGTATATCTCAGCTTCTTCATTCTGAATATATTCAAGGATGTGCTCCCAAGACTCTGGGGCATTTTATTCCTGTTTTTCTTTTCCCCTTCCAATGCTTCTCTCCAAAATACAGTCTTTCTCTGCCACCCAGCCTCTCTTTTCTCTCCCTAACCCAAGTAACTCTTTCTAATTCCTTCTGACCAAACCCATTCCCCACTGTCCACTGTGAGTTGCTTTGTGTTATGGGCTCCAGTGTCACAGTGGGAAGTATAGTTTACAAATAAGTCTGCCTTGAGGTGAGATTATGCATTTGTGTAGGGTTTAGGAAATTTAGGAAGCTATTATAACTTACCAGTACTGTGATCAATTGTATAATCATGAATAAGTAATTATTAATGTTTCAGATGAATGTGGGGACAAAATTTAAAACACGTTTGTGCCCTTAGAGTATATAGATACTGTATAACATTATCAAACAAAAACAGTGGGCTTGAAGAAATTTTTGAATAAAACTTACAAATAAAAAAATATTTTAACAATCCATCAGATTGATAAATCTAATTAATAGTTCTTAGTCTTCATAAGAATTTGTCCAACCTCTAGTTCAATTTTGAGCTAACGCGATCATCATAATTCTCATTTGTATAATGCTTAAGAGTATATCAGTACTTTCTACTCTGTTATTTAAAGCCAGATAATCATTTGTTAAATTATATATTTTCTTTATTTTGTAAACAGAGACATCGTGACTAAGAAAGATGAGGTAAATTGCCCAAGTCAAGCATAGATTCAAAATTTAATTAAGTTTTCTCTTGGCCCTTGAGTAGATATATTTTTCTACTGTGGCATAGGTGGCAACTGTAGATTTTATAATCTGATTCTACAAGAATACTTTTGAACCCCATGACAACCTTTAAAAAGTCACTTGATTTGTACCCCTTTCTTCTAAGATAGATGCCATTTTTGCTAGGGAATTATAACGTCACTTAAAAGCAGCCTGTCTGTAGAAGATCTGTCTGCAGTTATCTCTCATAATTCTGTCTTTTGTAGAGGAAGGTGATCATTCCTATGGGGTAAGAATAAAGAGAGTTAATGGAAAGAAGGAGGTGAATTCTGCCTTTATCATTGAGTTCTGATACTGAATCCTTTTATCATATATATATGACATTGGAGAAGTTACACAACCTTCTTTTTCCAGTCTAATTTCCCCACCTATGAGAGTTTATTAAACATTTTTGCCTCAAAGACTATAAAAGACTATGACGATGATCATCTGAAACATGTGGAAAGGCCACACCCTGTACCTAGAATAGATTTTTAATAAATGTTATGTCTCACTTTCCTGTCCCCTTATTCATGATGATTCCACACTGTTCAGGCTTTTTTGTTAAAAAACTATTGGTGGCACACTTTAAGTAATTAAAACTCTCAAAATAATAGTGTATCAGGAATAATTAAACACAACCACCATTACTGTGTCTCTATATAAAGTATATGAAATTATTACATCATTCATTATCTGTGTAGACCTGTTAACTCCATAAACATATCTCTTACTCAGAATGTAAGTTTGTGAATGTTCTTTTTTGTTGCCAGACTGACGCCGTATAATGTGTTATACTTCTAACTAGAAGGTGCTTAGCTCTAAAGTGTCTGTAATCTACTCAGTTCAATACTCAAACATCATCATCCCATTTATCATCATCACGGTTATTATCATCATTCTTCTCCTCCTTATCATCATTTCTAACATGTATTGAGTATTTACCATCTGCCAGCCCCTTTACTAAATGTCTTAGATGAATTTCCTTATTAATTCTTCATCACCACCCTTATGAGGGTTCTATTATTAACTTCATATTATAAATAAGAATAACAAATTTTAGCATGGTTAGACAATGTGTCCAAGGTCACGAGCCAGTAAGTAGTGGAGCTAGGATTTGAATATAGGCAATCTTATTTAGGAGACCATGATGATTTTATGTCTTCTTTAGGCCATGATGCTAAGAATTATATTTAGTGGTGGCAACAGTAAATTTTACGTATTGATCAAAATTTAGGAAAAGAAGTGCGAAAGTGTCAAGCTCAGTTATTTAATCCCCCCAGATACAATAGTATGTCTGAGAGATGCATCTGTGGGGCAGGTAGATTAAGACAGATTAAAGTTCCCAATGCCAGAGAGCATTTTAGTAACACAGGATTGAGAGGGTTCAATAATTCTTTAGGATAAAACTTTAACATGCCTTGAAGTAATATACTTGGTGAATATTTCAAATCTACTGTAACCCCCAGATCATGAAATGGAGAATTTCTTTTTAAACTGTCATAATCTCTATTTGTTTCATGTATATTAGTATTTATGTATTCTATTCTATTTAACAAGATTATAAGCTCTTCTAGGACAGGCACCAAGATTTCTGCTTTTTTTGAGTGTTACACAGCCTGTCACTATTATGTGTAAAGTATCTGCCCTGATGCAAAGGAAAGAACTTTTGAATTTTAAAACCGTGGGTTTTCTCCTATGTGTAGTGTTTCCCAGGACAAGCTACCTAACTGGCTGGGCCCAGCACGAAATGAAAAAGCAGAGACCCTTGTTCACAAATTATTAAGAATTTCAAGGTAGAGACAACAGAGCGTTAAAGTAAGAGTGGAGACCTTATGAGCTCGGTGCCTAGTACGATTGCACAGATCATAGATTCATGAAGCCAGCTCCGGCCTTCCTCTACAGGGCTAGAAACCAAGTTGTTATATACCTAAGAATGCATGTCTTCTTGGATTGATAGATGTGATGAAAGTTCTCTCATGTAGGAGCTGTATGCCATTTTCTCTACAGTGCAGTTTATTTGGCTCATATTTATGAGTCAAAAACTCCTTAGTAAAAAGGTATGATCAAGCTTCCATTCTATCATCATCATCATCATCAATTCCAACTCCGACATTACAATCCTATCCATTACTAATAATCGTCATTTCCTGATTATATTCTATGGCTAGGAACTATGCTATTAAGAAATCACCATCTAATTTAATCCTAAGAAAAATATCTATGAAGTTCAGTGGCTAAGACATTTGCCAAATACCAAACACCTTGCAAATAATAGAGCATGGTTTTCAATCCAGATATCTTGGATTCCAGTGCCCAGGATCATTCCAGCAAAATATTATCTGCTGGAAGAAAATGTGAGTGAGAAATATTAGGAGACTTCATGTCCATAATCAGATTATCCAAACATTAAATTGTAAACAATAGAAGCTTCATCCTCAGAAATGTGCTTCTTTTGTTTTTCTTATAGTTTTTTTTTTTTTTTCCTCTCTTAAGGAACAGAACATTTAATCAAAAAGATTTAGGAGCAGACATAAAGGTATAGCAGGGCTTAAAATTCTACAAGGTACTATCTGCTTTGTTATCCCAATTGAATAGAGAAAGGAATTAAATGCACTTTGGGGGAGAAGGTTGACTTATTTGTTGTTTTTTGTTTGTTTCAGAGTACTATTCTTGAACTCGCCCCGTGATACATGCATGTAGCAATTCAGATAATTTGGTTTAAAACACACACACATAGGTATTAGAATTTCTACTTTAAAGGTTATTTGCTTATGAATTGTCATTTAACAATTATCAAAAAGATTCCTAATTTATATTTCTATAAAATATATTTGATTAGAATATAAGGGTTAAATTTAAAGTTTATTATCTTTCATTCTTTAAGAAGATGGTTTAATGGATTTGATTTTATTAATTCTTTCTACATGAGTCAAAGAAGCACTGTTGAAATGTAAAAGTGTGATTTCCAAATTATGTTAGTAAAACATTATATAGAAATATAATTTTAATAACTTTCTAATTAAGTCTCTATAGAAGAAATATTCTTACTCCCTCATGTCTTCTCTAATTTGAAAAATACATGTGACAAAATTAAGTTTATTTCTGACTTAATAAGTTCAACACACACACACATAATAAGCAAATAACTAGGTTGTTAGGGTGGGGGGAAGAAAAGGATCTAAAAAGCATAGAAAACTGAAGGATGCTGGTTATGAGAATTTAATTTGTTTTAACAAACATTTGCAGATGAGCTACAGAGTGCTGTGTATGGACAATACAGAAGTGTCAAAGATGTGCAACCAAGCCTCTGTTTTCCTTTGCTGGTCACTTCTGTAGCACCTATTTTTCTTTCTAAGATATATTACTCTTACGATTATCTGTTCAATGTCTGTCTTCCCTGTAGAATGAAGGACTTATGTGCATCTGGGAAAAATTATAGTATTTTTGCATGTTTAAATATATATAATATTAAATATGTATGCTTGAATATATATTTAAACATGCAAATACTATAATTTTTACTGTAACCTGCATATGATATATGTAAATATCTCATCTTTAAAATATTTGCTAATTTCTAATGAGGTTGAGCATTTCTTCATGTTCTTATTAGGAGTACAGTCTTTCCCTTTGATAAATTGCCTGTTTTTAGTTATTTGACTATTTTTATATTGACCTTTCCTTCCTAATTTGCAGATATTTTTTATATGTTCTAGATATTAATATAATTGGTTACTGAAAATACAGATATCAGTTCACAATAAATAATCCATCTCTTTACTCTGTATATTCCACTACATTTAATTCTATTAGATTTACATTTCATATGTAAATCCTTAATCGTCTGGAGTTAATTTGTGTGTATGGCAAGAGAAGGGGATCTAACTAATTTTTTCACCTGTAGAGGCAGAAAAGTGCAATGGATAAGAGAAAACTCTGTAGCTAAACCATTGAGTTTGTATCCTTACTCTGCTACCAAGTATAGAGGGAGTTGTGACAAGAAAAGCATCAATTCTATGTAGGGTGATTAGGGACCATGCCCCTGAGGAGATAATCCTTGGGGTGGTCTTGAGAGTACGAATAAAATTTCACTTCAACAGTTTTGAAAAGAGTTAGTCTTGGCAGTAACACTCTTAACAACTTATATTTATATGGCAGTTTCTCACTGACTGAGCAGCCTCATACACTTTGTTGTATTTAATTAGAACAATAAGTTTGCAAAGTTAAATAAGGGGATATTATTATCATTTTTTATTGAAGTATAGTTGCTTTACAGTGTTGTGTTAGTTTCAGGTGTTACAGCAACGTGATATATATATATCTATCTATCTATATATATATATAGATATATATATAATATTAATTATATATATACTATCTTTCAGATTATTTTCCATAAATAAAACCCCAAAACTTTCTATGCCTCAATTTCCTCATCTGTAAAATTCAAGTAATAATAATGCCTGTCTTAATGGACTGTTTTATCAAAAAGCTTAGTACATTTAAAGTTTGGGTCACTGCCTGACACATTTTGAACACCATATAGGTACTGTCATACTCGGGTTTCTCTTCAGAATGCATAAATCTTTCACCTTTTACCATATAGGTACTGTTATTGTTAATATCATCATCATCATCATTATTATTAAACAATGGACCAATATTTTCGACACTTTTTACAAAATAACTCACTCTTTCCACATTAATACACTGATTTTTTTTTTTTTTGTGTGGTTCGCGGTCCTCTCACTGTTGTGGCCTCTCCCGTTGCGGAGCACAGGCTCCGTACGCGCAGGCTCAGCGGCCATGGCTCACGGGCCCAGCCGCTCCACGGCATGTGGGATCTTCCCGGACCGGGGCACGAACCCGCGACCCCTGCATCGACAGGCGGACTCTCAACCACTGCACCACCAGGGAAGCCCAATACACTGATTTTTGATGTCAATCCATTATGAACTAAATTCCCAAATATACATAGGTCACTTGCTGGACTTATATTCTGATCCACTGGTTTATTTCTCTTTTGCTTCAGTGTATCAGGTTATTTAATTTACTGTGGCTCTATATATCTTAATAGCTGGTAAATGAGAGCCCTCAATTGATATTACTTTTCAAATTGTCTTAGCTATTGGAATATTGGAACACTATTATTCTTCCATAAAATTTAATTATTAATTAAAAAAAATCATGTTGGTATTTTATTAAATAAAATCATTTTGAAATTATCACTTAAAGAGAATTGAAATCTTTACAATACTAAGTTACTATACTTGTTGTGATATAATTCTCAATATGTTTGCATTTTGTATTATATCCTTTATAGTATCTCATAAATTCCTCCACAAAGGTCTTGTTAGATTAATTTCTAGACACTTTATAGTTTTGTTGTGAAAGTAAACGATCCTATTTTTACTTTCATTTTTAACTTGGATTTACTTATTAAAAGGAGACAGTAAATGATTTTTAAACATTAGTTTTATATCTGGCACCTTTCTGAAATTGTATGATTTCAAATAATTGTTCTGTTATAGATGATCATGTATCTTCAAATAATTATTGTAGTTCTTCCTCACTTTGCATCTATATTCTTTTTTCTTGTCTGGATGCATTAACTAGGGCTCTTTGTACAATTTTGAACAATAACAGTGATAGTAAACATTTTTACCTTGTTCCTGACCTGTAAAGAACAAATACTTTATACTCTAGAGTCTGGCACATTGCTTACATTAGCGTTATAATCAAAAATAATAAATGTTAGTATGATAATAAATTTTAAAAAATTAACAAACCCATGGTAGAAAAGGAATAAATATTTTATACCGAGAGCTTAAGTATGAGTATAGTTCTCAACAATTTAATTTAGGAAGACATAGTGAAACTGTTATGTAAAACAAAATGCCATTTTACAATACTGTCTCAAAACAAGAAAAGTTTCACTCTGCATCTCACCAAGAATGGCCCTGAACCCTTTGCCTCTCCATCTTGGTATAGTTTCATTTTATACCAGCTCTGTAATATTTTCATTAAAATGTTTCAGGTGATGTGTTCTTTGGATCAAATATTTGAATCTGGAATAGATCTTTTGGTAACCTGGACCTTGGGCAAGCCACTTAACTTCTAATTTATGTTACCTCAGTTAGGATTACTAATAATCAAATAAAATAATGAAAGTAAAGAACATGGCACATAGTTTTTTCCCCTCTCTTTTCTCTCGTTAGCAAAAGCATCTCTGACTTTCTTTACTTACACATATGACTATTAAAATTAATTCATATAAAATCATTACATCAACAAAAGACACGGGTGTAGGGAAGACTTTATTTTCTTGTGCTTGTTTGTTGGTTTTAAGAAATTTTAAAAGTTTCAGCCATTAACTCTGTAACAGTAATTTCTGAAAATTATATGTAACATCTCTACATCTTTTTTTTTCCTATTTCCCTGATGAAATTAGAGGAAAGACCTAGTGAATCCGTTGTCTAAAATAGTTCATTGCCCTTTCTTACATAGCCCTTTGCTTTTCCTGACCATAAAATAAAATAAAACCTCAATACAACAAGGTTCTCAGTGCCAGGGTAAAGAGACATACAAAATATTCTTTATATGTCTAATGAGATAGTGGCAAGTAGAAATCTGGAAAATGATTCATAATAATCTGTGGATGTGAGTGTGTTGTGTTTGTGTGTGTATTTGTTTCTTATTACTAAGTTTTTATAAGTAGTAACCACTTGAAGTAGATGTACTTTCTAATGATCTGAGTCATCACATGCCTCAATTTCCAGGAAATAACATTTGACATAATTCAGAGAAAAAGATGTCTGAATAGATTGTGTGGCTTGATTATAACCTTTTCATTCTATCTCCTATTGTGCTCTGACATGTAATACCAACATTATTCTGTTGCCTATAATTTGCATCCGTGTAAGTCATAAGAAGAAGAAAGCATCTGTGCCCTGATGCTGTGCAAATCTGCTGAGGCATTGCTGCAGATCAAGCATATGACACAAAATCAGAATTGAATCTGCCATGTTGCTCTGATCATTATTTTGTTAAAAGCATTAATGCTAAGCAAAGTACCTTCACATCCATAGTCTCTGTTAATGCTCACAACAGACCCAGATGTAAGCAAGACAGAAATTATGAACTTCATTTGACATTGAGAAAAGTGAAGTTCACAAAAGTTATGTGTTCTGTTTGAGGTAACAAACTAGAAAGTAGCAGGATTGAGATCTACAACCAAATCTTCTCTATATTACTTTAATGTACTTTCCCCAAACCAAGAAAGGTGTATCCATTGTTTCACTCCTTTCTTTTGCTTGGCACCATGTAAGTTTGGAGAATTGCGTTTAAAACAAGGAACAAATGGTAACACCTCAAAATAATTTTTTAAAATCCTTCCAAAAATTGTTTAAATATTTATTTTAACTCACTTCTTTCCAAAATATACCACTGATTCTTGAAGAGCTACCTACATGTTCTTTGTATCAGGTATGAATTTGGATGTTTGAATCAGAGTTCAACAAGAGAAGAACCGGTAAGAGATGTACATAGACAGATTTTTGAAAGGAATTGGCTGATGTGATTGGAGGACCTTGCAAGCAAACCTGAAACCCTTAAAACAGGCTATTGGGAAGGGCAACCTGGAACTCGAGGGCATGAGTGGAAGCTGCTGTCCACAGGTAGGATTTCTTCCTCTTTCAGGGACAGTTCAGCTTTTAAGTCCTTTTAATTGGTTGAATCAAGCCCATCAAGATTACCAAGGATAATATCCCTTATCTAAATTCAACTGATTATGGAATTTAATTACATCTACAAAATATCTTTACAGCTAACACCTAGCTTCGTGTTGATTAATGCCTGGGAACCGTAGCCTGGCCAGGGTGACTCATCCAAAAGACCATCACAATGTTGAAGTGAAGTGGAATCTGCATAGACTTTAGAAGCAACACTGCCTTGGGGATCAAGGAAAATTTAGATGATCAGTTCTGACAGTTATTTCAAGCCTTCTCAGCCATCTTTCCTTGTCTATCAAGTGGTCATGTTATTAAGCTATTTGATAATGTTACTAAGATTAAATGAATCAATTATTCACCTGCAAAGCCTTCTCCAAAATTCTAACCTAGTTAGATGCCCTTGTTGTGCTCTTACCTAGCCCCAGACATTTTTCTTCAGATCAATTAATTTAGTGTATAACTGTAAATATAATCGTGTTTGTTCATTTATATTCGACTCTCTTCCTCAGTTAATAAGCTTCAGGATCATGAGTAGTGCATTTCTTTTCGCTCACCATTGCATCTCTGTAAGTTTTCTTCTAACTGTGTCAAGTGCTAAGGAATTTAAGAAAACAAGCTATTCCTAAAACAACAGATTCCTCTGACCTGAAGTTAATTGGCTTGGGTGGAATCTGCTAAACATTGCAAAATAAACTAAAATCTCTGTTTTGAGCTTTAGTAATGTAGAATATGATAGTTTATCCAATTGGTACAAATGATAAATAAACTTAGAATAATTGAGCTCTGTTTCCATCTTCTCTGAACCATGCAATGCAATTTAGAATTTGCTCTTTTGAATTAAAATCAGGAAAAAATAAAAGGCAAAAAATGGAAGAAAACAAGGAAGGGGGAAACTGTTCTCCAACACTGAAGTCCAAAATCTAGGCCCTAGCAGAATCATCTGAGAGCTGTCATTGCCAATCAAATGCCCCGATGAGCAGAACCCTCTTCATTTCAGCAGTGCCCACATGGTTCAGATAAGATTATGTCTGATAATAGAAATTCAAATAATGACAACTTTGTTACCTCCTTTTCATCACTTCAACCGAGTGCCAAAAAAGGCTGGTCCCATCCTGAAGGTGGGATTCGGTGTATGAATATCAATCAGAAAAATGCCTCCTGACCCAAGTATTTTCACGTCAAGCCCCTCAACCTTCTCAAGCTCTGGAAGATTGTAAAAGAACACCTCCAGGGAGATACAAAACATGATTGAATTTGCTCATGGTCGTGTCACTAGTTGACATGGACATTGGCCCCACAACTCTGTTCCCAGCGTGCACTAGTAATGACTGTATTCTTCATTCTGAATCAGAGTAGAATTTCAAAACCAGGGATGTACACTATGTCATTCTCTCTTTTGTTCAAATCATCAAAGTTATTTTCTGGAAAAGAAGCAGAATTTTAAAATATGCTCATGATAGAAGAATAAGCATCATATGATTTCTGAGATGGGGAAATCCAGGGAAAGATACAGAAAACAAAAACATGAAGGCACAAGTGAGAGGGCAACAGAGGGAAGGAAGAAAATGTTTTCCTGAATGGTGGGATACAAAAGCAGTATGAAAATAACACAAATCAAAGTTGCCTCTGCTTTTTAAAATGTGCAAGTTACGAGGTGCCTGTATTATAAAATTGACTATATGATTCACATAGCACAGGGAGGTCAGCTCGGGGCTTTGTGACCACCTAGAGGGGTGGGATAGGGAGGGTGGGAGGGAGACACAAGAGGGAGGAGATATGGGGATGTATGTATATGTATAGCTGATTCACTTTGTTATAAAACAGAAATTAACACACCATGGTAAAGCAATTATACTCCAATAAAGATGTTAAAAAATTATATGATTATGTTGCAGGTTTTATTTTAGGATATTTTAATTGTAAAATTTCTCAATGCATTTATAATGTAATATAATTTACAAAAAAGAACACTGATTTATGTAGAAATGCTGAGAAACAAATCTCTTGTCTAAAGTAAGATGCACCAGGACATGCCTCAACATGTCTCAGAAAAATGATCAAAATCCAAAGGCAGAGCCTGTCACTCCTGGCTGTTTTTCTCATGTTTAATTCACCTTGGCTGCACTTACAGACGGTTGATTCCATCGTGGTATAATAGTTAGCACACTCTCCTAGGAGGTGGATGATTCACATATAATTCTAGCAGAATCATACTGCTAGAATTCACACCCCATACTCCAGGGGTATGAATTTTAGCAAGTCAGACCCCTTTTCACAAGCTGTTTAATGGAGATCAGAATACAGGTTAAGCTTACCTTATTCTGCAGTTTTCATACAGTGAATATAGATACGCTTTAAGAACTATATCTACTATATGTTACTTATTTATTACAATAATTAATTTTAATAAACCTTGGCTTAAGATTTGATTTTATTTTCTCCTTTGATAAAACATCAAGTATTTCATTCTCTTGCTTATATGCGGCACTGTTCTTCTTCATGTCAAGTGGCCAATTCAGGTGTGAATTTGCGTGATTCTTTGCTAAGTCAACTTGTTCGTTTGCTTAACATGTTCTGTTTTTCTTTTCTGTGACCTCACGTTTATGCAGTTCAGCAGTGCTCTAAATTGAATGTCATTCTCCAAACGCATTTTCTTAGATTTGCATGGAGAGAACCAATATTATCTCCCTCTTCAAACTCTGTATAAATTGCCTTTGTCTTCTTGATACCATGCCACGTTGTAAAGTTACATTCAATTCGTGTGTTTAGAATGCCAGGTGAATCTGGGCTGGGAGATTATAGAGCTCTGGGTTCTAATCCTGACTTTGTAACTAATTCTCTTGCGACTTTGTGACTTGAGGAATATAACTCATTATTCATTCATTTAGACAAATGTGTATTAAGTACCTCTGAAAAGAATGTAGAAATGAATAAAGCATAGTTCCTATTCTCATTGAGTTCACAGTCTAATGGTAAAAATAAATGCAAATAAATCAGCAAAGTACACGGTGGTAAATGAAATCTCTGCAAAGCATGTGAGAGCACTGGATAGGGCAAAATGAGTTCTGCCTACAGGTTTGTTGAAACAGTAGGTATTTTTTCAACTGGGTCTTAGAGGCTGAATTATATTGTCAGCAACAGAAAGGGAAGTATACTTCAAGGAGGGGTACGTGAAGATTTTGTGGAGCAAGTAGGAGAAAGGATAGAGATAAGACTGGGAGGTGAACCTCTCTTTGTTCTGCAACGTCAACTGTAGAACCCCTGTTTTTCTTACTATCATTAAGAAAAAATTATAATTATGTATTTATTTGTATGGTGTTTGGTTTTTCTTTTTTGCCAAAGTATATGTCTCTCTTTAAATATACCATGAGGTCAGAGATCATGTATCTTCATTATTGTATAACCAGCATCTTTCATATACATGATAGATATTATTTTGAAAGAATGAATACATTGATACCTATAGAACAGGAGCACATGCAAGAGATGTGCGTGATTCTATTTCTGTTATTTGTGCTTTGGAATGATCATAGCAATAACAGTGTGAGAGGTATAGTGAAGGGGAGGGACAAAAAGCATGACTAGCAAAATACAAAATCATTATTTAACTCGTGTAAAATTAATAAACAATTATCTTTTCATAAAATGACTAATAAATATGCATACTCCTGAAAACGAGGCCAAAAATCAGGCAACTAGGAGTTTGGTTCTGTTTTTCTGCTTGGTGCTGTGTCACCCTGAGCACCTTAATCTTTCTGATGTCAACTTCTTCACCTATTAAATTAAGCAATTAAAGTGCAGTTATCTCTAAATCCCAGTGTAGTTTTAACATTCCATGTGACAAACCAAGTAACATAAAGTACAACCAAGTAACATAAATTACATAGAAATGGAAACGTGAAAAAATTTCAGAAGTAATACATACCCTTATATAACAGCATGTATTTTTCAAATACGTAACTCGTGTTGATCGATCAGACTTATATTATCTTCCTTTCTTTCTTAAACCATGCTCTGTGTCTGGGCATAGTTTTTCCTCTGGAATATTATATGTAAGTGTGCAAATGTCTTATGCTTTCTTACAGGTATGTCTGTTACTTCTGGGTGTTCAGGTTGTGTACTATACAAAGAAGGCACACTTCAAGGGAATGATATTCACATCTTACATGTGGAGATTCAGGGCTATCAGGCCAAGTTGTAGAGCAGCAAGAGAGAACCCACCTTGCAGCCATTCATGTTCAGCCGTGCTTTTGTCCCAACTGTGTTCCACTTGTACCTTGAGGTTGCTTTCTCTTACCTACACTTACTCTGAGGCCTGATTCTCTTCTTTCTATTCTGAATTTGACACAGTCATCTTACCTGAGTGGGGGAATAACAGGGAACAGCATGTGTTCTGTAGCAATGGTATGCGTGTGCTTGTAATGTCTGGGGTGTGTGTGGAAAAGGCTACATTTGGGGCATGTGTGCGCAGACAGCCAGTGTGCTACTACCTGATTCTGAAAAGTTTTCTTGAGCAGAGCTGTGGAGGAGCTGAAAAGTGCAATTTTTAAAAATTCACCTGATGAAAAGATGCCTTGTTGTAATTTGCTCAAAAAGTATTTCATTGGGCGAGAAGTAATCTTTGTCTTTTCTTAAATAAATGTTCTTTTTAGTATAGCCACAGGCCCTTGCTGTCATCTGAGCCATTCTGTTTCCCCATGACTGTTTTTGACCAGTTGTGTGTAGCCACTACCACTGACTATTCACTGTCTCTTTACTACCAGGAAATCTGAATGGTTCAACCCTTCCCTGACTCATTCTAGAGTTATGCACTATTTCGTGCTGCCTATTGGGAACACTGTGGAGCATAAGGCAAGCAGAGTTTTTAAGATTATAGTGTATCAAATGAATACAGTAGTTTTTAGAGGAACATTGATTCTTCCAAAAATAGACATTTAGAAACAGTTTTTAGACAGATTTTGATATTTAGTTAAATTGCTGTCAATGACCACACAATCAACAGATGGTTTGTAAAGAGAGCTGGGTTACCTCACTCATTCAGCATTAGGCAAGGCATCTCTTGAGAGCTTCTGTGTGTCAGTCAGCACTTCCAAATAGAATTTTTAAGTATATGCATTATGGATGAATGTATAAAAGATGTGGTGTGTATAGATAATGGAATAATATCCACACATAAAAATATGAAATCCTGCCATCTGTGACAACATGGATGGACCTTGAGGGCTTTTTACTAAGTGAAATAAGTCAGACAGAGAAAGACAGATACTGTATGTTCTCACTTATATGTGGAATTCCCCCCTCCCCCAAAGAAAGAAAGAAAGAAAACAAGCTCATACTTACAGATACAGAAAGCAGATTGATGGCTGTCAGTGGTGGGTGGTGGGGGTGGGTGAAAGGGATGAAGGGAGTGAAAAGGCACAAACTTCAAGTTGTAAAATAAATAACTGACGGGGATGTAATACAGAGCATGATGACTATAGTTGTTAATACTGTACAGCCAGCCCTCCATATCTGTAAATGTGGAACTTACAGATACAGAAGGCTGACTATACTACATCATTTTAAGTGAGGGACAAGAGCTTCCATGGATTTTGGTATTTGTTGGGTGAGGGTCCTGGAACCCATCACCGGCAGATACTGAGGAATGACTGTATTGCATATTTGATAGTTCCTAAGAGAGTATAGATCCTAAAAGTTCACATCACACACACACAAAATAAATTCTGTAACTACATATGGGGACAGGTGTTAACTAGACTTATCGTGGTGATCATTTTGCAATATATAAACATATAAAATAGTTATCTAGTACACCTTAAAGTAATGTAATGTTATATGACAATTGTACCTCAATTAAAAATAAGTAAAATATATGCATTAATTCGAATTGTCTGATAAAAGACTCTTCCTGCTATTTAGGATCTGTATTTCATTTAAAGAACAAAAATGCACTTATTCAGTTCCTCATACAATCCTAGAAGGATATTTAAAGTGTGGATTATGAGTAAGTTTTGAGTAAGCTCCCCTTAATTGAGGTCTCACTTTTCGTAGTTTCAGTTACTCATGGTCAACCTTGTTACAAAATTTTAAATGGAAAATTCCAGAAATAAACAACTCATAAGTTTTAAATTACGTGTCCTCTGAGTGGCATAATGACATCTCTCAACATCCTGCTCAGGACATGAAGCATCCTTTTGTCCAGCTTATCACACCCATTAGTCACTTAGTAGCCATTTAGGTTATCAGATCGACTCTCACAGTATCAAAGTGCTTGTATTCAAGTCACCCTTACTCTACTTAATAATGACCCCAAAGTACAAGAGTAGTGATGCTGGCAATTCAGATATGCCAAAGAGAAGCTGTAAAGTGCTTCTTTTAAGTGAAAAGTTGAAAGTCCTCGACTTAAGGAAAGAAAAAAAAAATTGTATGTTGAAGTTGCAAAGAACTATGGTAGGAACAAATCTCCTATCCATGAAATTGTGAAGAAAGAAAAATAAAAAGAAATTCATGTGAGTTTTGCTGTTGTACCTCAAATTGCAAAAGTTATAGCCATGGTGTGTGATAAGTGCTTAGTTAAGATTGACAAGGCATTAAATTTGTACAATAAGATATTTTGAGAGAGAGAGAGATCTCATTCACATAACTTTATTACATTATATTGTTATTAACTGTAATTGTTAATCTCATTACTGTGCCTAGTTTATAAATTAAACTTTATCATAGTCATGTATATATAGGAAAAAACATAGTATATACAGGATTCGGCACTATCCATGGTTGCAGGCATCCACTAGGCATCTTGGAAGGTGTGTTTCCTGAAACTAAATGTTGTTATCAACTGTTTCCTCCAAGTTCCCAAGGCTTGGTTTTCATTTGTTTACTCCACCAACAGAAACAGACAAATACAGTGATAGCATGAAAATCACATAGTGTACTTAGGAAAAGTATACTGAATCATTCATTTTTTAATACAGAAAAAAGAAGATAATATTCATCATTTGTTGGGCACTAACACGATGCCAGGCATGAGCTAAGTGGATCCACCCTTTACAAGAGTTCCGTGAGGTCAGAAATAATGATATCCTTGTTTCAAAAATTAGGAAACTGAGCATCGCAGGAGTTAAGTCACTTACCTAAGGTGAATTAAATCATCCAGGATGGCTGACTCCAAACTTCTTGCTCATGTGCTGCTGCTGACAATGCACTGGTTTTGAAGCAAAGAAAATATGTTTTTTGGGAAAATACAGTCTCTCAAGAGACTCTTGATCATGGACAAGACTGTACACTCTGTGAGAAGCTTGGGAGAGGGCCATGGTGAGAAAGATGGGTATCCTATTAGTCAAGCTGTGATTGGAGCAGACGGACAGTTCTTGCCCATCAGGTCAGACCACCTGCAATACCCTAGCTATGTGCTATCTAGGTCTGAAGGGAACAAAATGGATCGGATGGGGAGGGGTAGGTATTTGTTTTCCCACCCTCAGGTCCTAGAGGCTATCCTTTTAAAAGACAAGATCCATAAAACCAGAGGGACACTTCTGGTATCACTGGTATCAGGGAACCCCAAATCCTACAAAAAGCCTACAATCCCTCCACCCCAACTTTTATTTCCATGCTGCCATGGAAACCTTTGGACCACTTTACACAGGCCTGGGTGTAGAACACATTCAAAGACATTCTTCCTGCCTAGACTAACCAGTCCCGATATAGCAATGACCTAAAGTGATCAAACTGATCACTTGGGATGAACAAGGTTACCATAAGTTGATCAGACATATTAAAAGGGATAAAAAGTATAAACCAACTACTTGGGACCCAAAGAGAGCTCCAGAGTTTCTATTTCAGGCACATCAATCCAGACCCATTATCTTGGGCAGCCCTCTCTATTCTACCAGACTAACAGGCTCAGACACACTGACAGTCCCAGTATACCAGGAGTGCAGCCCTAGTCACCTAGGAAGGGAGGTGAGCTCCATCACACGGTCATTTTCCATCCTTTCTAATTAATTAATTTTTAAGACTTATTTTCTCAAGATAGTGGTGAACAGAGATGTCATATGATCACATTAGTCAATATCAAGCAAGTCTGTGGCATGTAACAGAAAAAAAAATTCAACACTCTGGTTAGCTGGTGAATATTTGAGTTCATATTTAGAAATTGCTTAGAGTACATAGCAATATGGTTGGAAATGGGAAAGGGGCTTGAAACAGCATTAGTGCCGCACTTCACAGAAAACAGAGAAAATGTTCATTGATCATATCACAAAAAAGAGCAGAGATGGAGGTTGGTGCCTGGGGATGTAGAAAGTGGGTGACTAAACACCCCCGATGCATCTTGCCAATTCCCTTCTGGCATTGAATTTATAAATGTTAAGCATTTTAACTTTAAAACTTTTTAACAGCTATTTATAAGCAGTTTATGTGGTTCTGCAGCTATCACGGGGTCAGATTTTAACAAAACTTTATTTTTCATGGACTTGTACTTTCATAAATTTCATATTTGTCACTATATACACAAGCAATGAGATCAACAGCTCTCGTTACAAAGAAATATAGAACACGTTTAAGATCCCATGTCCAATCTAGCAATAAGTCCTTATCTCCACCTACAAAATATTCCCCATATCAGGGCACTTCTCACCACCCTATCTATAGTCCCAGTCCAAGCCACAATTCCAGCTGTCCTCAACAAGACCAGTGTAGATTAATTACTGACCTCTTTCTTCCCCTCCTCCTCCGAAGAACAACCAGAAGGATCTATTAAAAATCACAAATTAAATCATGTGCCTCGCTCCTTAAAATTCTCCAGTGGATTCCCATAACATTTAGATTACAGTCCAGACGATTAAGTTGGAACCCTACTGTCTTCTGAATTTCCTCTCCTACTTTCCTATCTCTAGCTTACTACATTGGGTCACACAGACTCTTACACCTCCTGTTCCCACTGCCTGGTGTAGTCTTTTCCTGGATGTAGGCTTGGCTCATTCTTTGTCTTCATTGAAGTCTTTCTGCTCAGAAGAGCAACCTTTGAGTGGCCTTTCTGAAACACGTGCTCTTCATCCCTTTACCCTATTTGATTTTTCTTTGTAACATTTGTAATTATCTGTAATTGTTTGGTTTTTTGGTTTGTTAATTATTTAGTATCTGTGTGCTTTATGAGGGAGAAAAAAAAAACTTTCAGTTTTAACCAAAGCTATTAATTTATTGTTGGATGAGTTAATAAACTAATTATGAAATGAAATACTATTTTAATAATGAGTTAAGATCTGCTACATTGTTCCATGTTATGCTGAGTACAATACTAAAGGTCAGTGAAATGATGATAAGTTCATCAAGTAAAAGGAGTCAAACTACTTGGGGAAAGAATGAGGAACTTCATAGAAACCACGGTGATCATGACAGAGTTGACATTGATAATGATAGTTGTCATGTAGTTGACAGGTTCTATGTGCCAGGCACTATACTAGGTGTCTTACCTACATGAGCTTATTTGACCTTCAAAATTCTATGTAATAGGGGCTTCGCTGGTGGCGCAGTGGTTGAGAGTCCGCCTGCTGATGTAGGGGACACGGGTTCGTGCCCCGGTCCGGGAAGATCCCACATGCCGCGGCGTGGCTGGGCCCGTGAACCATGGCCGCTGAGCCTGTGCGTCCCGAGCCTGTGCTCCGCAATGGGAGAGGCCACAGCAGTGAGAGGCCTGCGTACCGCAAAAAAAAAAAAAAAATTCTATGTAATAGATAATATTATACCCATTTTACAAAGAAGGAAACTAAAGTTCAAGAGGTTAAATAATTTCCCAGTTAGGACTTGGTATTATCTGGCTTGAATGTTAAATCTGGGTCTATCTGAATCTAAAGCCTGTGCTTTTTACCATTTGGCTGTATTTTATGAGTTATAGCTTGTTCTGGGAAAATCCTGCCATAAATACAAACAGAGCAGTGTCTTGAGAATAGTGTGCTTTAGATTGCTAACTTAAGCTCTACTACTTTCTACTAACTAGACAGCAGATACGTAATTTATTTTCTGTGAGTCTCAATTTTCTCATGTATAAAGTAGAACAACTTGTCAATGTCTTGTGAATATTAAATTAAATAATCCATGTAAATCACTTAGTACAATGCCCATAACAAAGTGATCACTCCCTACAGGCTTCTTTACTCCCCTCAATCCAGCCCTAGAACTGTGAATCCAATTATGATACATATTTCTCATTGGACACTTAATGAACATTTATCAATGAAGGTTGTTTTCTCCTCAAATTCCATAATCCTTTAGACAAGTACAGTTCCTCAGGAGTTGAAAAATAGATTAAAAACACATTTTAAAAATATTTTTCTGGGGACTTGCCTGGTGGCGCAGTGGTTGAGAATCCACCTGCCAATTTAGGGGACACAGGTTCGAGCCCTGGTCCAGGAAGATCCCACATGCCTTAGAGCAACTAAGCCTGTGTGCCACAACTACTGAGCCTGTGCTCTAGAGCCCATGAGCCACAACTGCTGAGCCCACCTGCCACAACTACTGAAACCCACGTGCCTAGAGCCGGTGCTCCTCAACAAGAGAAGCCACTGCAATAAGAAGCCTGCACACTGCAACGAAGAGTAGCCCCTGCTCGCCTCAACTAGAGAAAGCCCACAGGCAGCAACAAAGACCCAACACAGCCAAAAATAAAATAAAATAAAATACATTTTAAATATAATTGAATAAAATGTTAACTTATAAAAAATGTTTTTCTAAATTCAAGAGCACATAAAGTAAGAATATATTTTTAATTTGGTTTAGTTGTTCAGATTTTAAAATAAAACTTGTTTCCAAAGGCTACCTTAGCAATTATAGGTCCTTCATTATTTAAAGAGGTTAGCACTCCTTGATTGTCTCCTACTAAATAATGAATACAGAAGAAATGATGTCTGTTAATGACATAGAAATAGTTTTATATTATACTTTGTTTTTTTGTTGAAACCAGTTGTTTCTCAGTACATCAGTTCCCTTGATATGTTAATGATATATGAAATCTAAAACAAAAAATTGGTTCTGAAGAACCTAGGGGCAGAACAGGAATAAAGACACAGACATAGAGAATGGACTTGAGGACACGGGGAGGGTAAGCTGGGACAAAGTGAGAGAGTGGCATGGACATATATACACTACCAAATGTGAAATAGATAGCTAGTGGGAAGCAGCCGCATAGCGCAGGGAGATCAGCTCAGTGCTTTGTGTCCACCCAGAGGGGTGGGATAGGGAGGGTGGCAGGGACACTCAAGAGGGAGGGGATTAGGGGATGTATGTATATGTATAGCTGATTCACTTTGTTATACAGCAGAAACTAACACACCAATGTAAAGCAATTATACTGCAATAAAGATTTTAAAAACAAACAAACAAAAAACTCATCTGGCCTTCAGGAGAGGAAACCTTCAAACCTTTTGCCAAAATCAGTTTTCTCTTTTTTTTTTATGCTGCTTTGAGCTTTTCCCCAGAAGAGCATGAGACTCTTATTTCTCTTAGTATGATTGTTGTTGATCTGTACTTAATATAGTCAAATTTTTTTCATCCTTCCGTATTTCATGAAGTCATAAGATTCAAAACATCAAGCTCTTGCCTGATGAATTCTTCTTAAACCAATGCTAGACTTGTTATTTATACCCGTGCTCTAAAATACTGATACTAATTAGAAAACTATTTTAGAAATATACACAAATATTTATTTATTTATTTTCATTATGCATCATTTCCTGTTTTTCTTATTGATTTTGGAACTATCAGAACTTCTACTATGATAAATTATAAAATATCACTCCTACTACCTCTTTCATTCCAATCTCTAAAGCATCATGTCACGCAAGCTTATTTTTACCCCACAGATTCAATTAAAATGCATTCATTGATATTAATCACAGAAATTCTAGATTTGTTAAAAAGAATATGTCATTACCTTGTTTATTTAATTATATAGGCCAAGGGTCAGAAAGCTTTTCCTGTAAAGCACAAAATAGTAAATATTTTTAGACTTGTGAGTCATATGGCATTTTTTGTAACTAGTCAATTCTGCCCTTATAATGTGAAAGCAGCCGAAGACAATACATAAATTAATTTTATGTAATTAAGACAATGTATTAAGACAATACATAAATTTTATGTATTAAGACAATACATAAATTAATGTGAATTAAGTAAAATTTCATAAATAGACAAAAAATTGAATTTTGTATCATATTCATTGTTTAAAAATATTATTCTTTTGACTCTTTTTTTCAATTTTTTAAAACTATAAAAATTACCCCTAGCTCACAGGCTCCAAATGAGTCAGTGGGCTGTATTTGGCTCATAGGACTTTGTATGCTGACCCTTGATACTGGCTCTCCCCTTTTTCAGAGGTTTATCAATATCATAATTCTACATTTATGTAGAGAATCTTGATTTGTATGTGAATTGTTACTATATTTGGAGAAACCATAAATCAGAAAAAAAAGGAAAATAATGGGAAGAATGTGGAGAATACAGCCAGTGAACTAGTAAAGAAATGACAAAATTATCAGTCCTTTCATGAAGAGAAAAATAAACGTAAATGTATAGGAAAAGAAATAGACCAAAACCTATGGTTGTATTATGTTCTTTTAAAATATATTAAAATAATTTATCTAAAATTGTACTTACAAGTACAGTAGTCTAAGTTGATATAAAAAATCCAAATCCAAGTAGATACATATAATGCTGAATAACAAATAACTGTAAAAATTAAAATATAACTATGAGTTTAAACCAAATCAGGATAATGCCCAGGAGCAGTAAACATGAGTTGAATCTGAAGTAGAATCATTCAATTTCAGAACAGAACTAGATATAAGCCCTTCAAGAACTAGAAGCTGGAGTTAGAAAGACCACATGGAGAGGCCACAGAAACTGAACTATTAGGATAAGGCTCAAATATAACTTATTTATGAACTTGAACTTGTCTAGTCCCTAAAATGAGAATATAAAACGTCTTCTCAGTAGCTACAGGTACCTTGATAGAAATTTTCCATTGCCACAAGGCTTACAGCTAAGAAAAAAAAATCTACACTATGCATATTCTATCCGTGGTTATAATAGCCTCATTCTCAGTATTCTCATGGTGCATGAATAAAATGGCCATATATCCTAGTTGGTCCTGGACAATCCTGGTACACGTCTGGTATAAAGTTCCCATTCACTTTCATAAGTGTCCTGTTTGGATAATAAATTATAATATCATCCTATTTATAGCTACAAATTGAGAAATTAATGCAGAAATTGATCAAGAACTGATGGAGACTTAGGGCTTGCACTGAAGCAAATCAGAAACTCTCCTTCGGTGACTCAGGATAGAGAGGATTCACATAACACACACATACACACACACACCAATAAAATAAAAATTCCTATAGTTGAGCCCACAGTCAAAAATTGCAAATGTGACATGACACAATCCACAATGGGGAGAATCAGTCAATACTACACAGTGGAGAATTTATGATATCAATACAACTGATATCAGTACAACTGAAAGAGATATTTTTAAGTGAGTAAATAAAGACAAAATAGAAATTTAAACAATAACAAAATATAATGGTAAAATCAGGGGATATGAAAGATAATCAAGTAGAACTTCTAGACCAAATATCTACATAGCTATTGAAAAAAATAGCAATAACCTAAACTGATGACTTAAAGGGTAGACCAGACATAAAATCCTATAGATATTTATTGAACTAAATGATACAACTCAAGAAATAGCTCAAGACGTAGTTCAGAGAAATAAAAAATAGAAAATATGAGTGAACTTATGAGACACTAAAGATCCAAAGAAAAATCCCTATATATGTGAATATATAATGACTAACAATTTCCCAGAATTGGAGAAAGATTTGACTCTTGATATAGAAGGAGAACAATGAATCCTGAGCAGGAAAAATAGATATTTACACCAGACACCTCATAATGAAAATGTGTAACATCAGAACAAAAGACAGAGAAAATAATGTTAAATATTTTGAGACAAAGATTACTACAGAGTAATAACAAAGATATAATCAATTGAAGATGGACTTTTCTTCAGGAATGGTGAATAGCATAAGACCATTGATTGATACCTTCAAGGTACTGGAAGAAGATAATTATTAACCTAGAATTTGACACTAAGCTGAATTATTAGTAACTTAATACTTAAAGCCATTTTTGGACTAGCCAAGTTTGAGAGAGTAAATTAATCCCGACTGACCTTAAAAGATCCAAAGAATAATATTCTTAAGGAAAAAGAATATTGAACCAGAAGGAAGGCATTCAATAAAAAAAAAAGCAATTGTTAGCAAAGATGTTAGTGAACATATTAGTAAATAATATTTTTTTCTTAACTTCGCATTCCTCTCCATTTGACTTGAAATACATTAAATTTATGTTTCAGATGCCCTTCATTAAGCCATTGAGGGTTATTAGTTATGTAGCTTAAAAGAAAGGCCATCATTGTACTCTTTTTTTTTTTTTTTTGCGGTACGCGGGCCTCTCACTGTTGTGGCCTCTCCCGTTGCGGAGCACAGGCTCCAGACCCGCAGGCTCAGCGGCCATGGCTCACGGGCCCAGCCGCTCCGCGGCACTTGGGATCTTCCTGGACCGGGGCACGAACCTGTGTCCCCTGCATCGGCAGGTGGACTCTCAACCACTGCGCCACCAGGGAAGCCCCATCATTGTACTCTTGATCCAGGTATGACTGGATCACATTTACACACACACACACACACACACACACACACTCACTACACGTACAGTGTATATCATTGAACTGTCAAAGGTTGTGTGGTATTAAGTAAATTAGTTGATTTAAATTTGGGTCTTATGAATAAATAATTTTTTAAAAGTTCTTAACTAATTTTTGTTGTCTTAACTGATTATGCAACACCAAAGTTTATCAAAGGCCTCGTGTGTTTCCTACTCTGTAATATTACAACCTGTGACTAATGTAGCATGTTCAACTACAATTGCATGTGTGGGAAGTATAAAATGTAGATAGAGCTTACACAATTTACCTCATAAACATACAGACACAGTGAGCAATAATATTCTTTAGCATATTTATCTAGAGACACACTAATAATACTTGGTGATAATGGAAATTTCTGTCAGCACTGCCCTTTATGGTAGCCAGTTAACACAAGTGATTGTTGAGCACTTGCAATGTAGTTAATATAAATGAGATACTAAATTTTTATGTTTACTTTCTGTCAGTTCTTACGCTTATGTTTAAATGACCAGATGTGCCTGGTGGCGATCACAGTGGATGGTACTGGTCTGGAAGTACAGTTTGCAAGTAGTAGGAACATGGAGTTTTCTAGTCAGGTAATTAAGGGTAATTAATTATTATAGTTAGATTGTTAGAATTCCTAACTTAATGGCAAACTCCTCCAATAGCTGCTTAAGATTTTTACATTTTCCCATGGCCTTAGTCTGTTCATTTGTTTGCTATTTATACAACTATCTCTGTAAAAAAGTATTTGTGATAACTTTCTCCTGCATAAAGAAAAAAACATTCTATAAGTTGGTAGACCTTATTTGAGTAAACTATATTAACTGCTAACACTGGACAATTCATTTAATTTATCTAAGCTTCAGTTTTTCTCATTTTTATAACAATAATAATAATAATAAAAATCACTCGTCCTCCTCAAAGATTAAGAGCACAGAAACCATTGGTAGAATTAGAGAAATAATATTCATAAATGATACGTCATGGCGATTCGTTGTATAGATCAAAATGCATTGGTGTCAAAGGGTTATGCTTAAATTGTAAGTGGCTATCTGTATGGAATTATTGCTAGATATCATGAAACTGCCAAGAAAAACAAAAACAAATGAACCCAGTATATAATAAACAAATATAACAACAGCTAGCATCCAGATACAATTTGCTATCATATAAAAAAATTATGGTGTTTGCATGCTGATATATTTTTCTAAGGTGTGGGCATGGTAAATATGTTTGGAAAGGTAGAGTATAAAAGAATCCAAAGCCTTAGAAAATATTAAAAAATAAACATAGGTGTAATTATGGTATATAATTATTAATTAGTTATTTCTAGTTATAGCTATTTTACCCATGTCAACATAACTAAAAGTTATCCATTTACGAGCAGTAATTGAATAATAATTTAAGCAAGTTTATACTCCGATGGGTTAATTGAAATATTTCTATATTCTCTATTAGATTTCTATTGTAAACTAGATTGAAATAATTAGTATTACTTGGGGGCAATTAAAACTAGAACTTATGTTTTTATATACCATTTTCACCCATGTATTTCATATCAATTCCCAGTGTTTTCTACACTTATTTTCCCTATACTTGGTTTAGTTGTAATCAACAGAACAAGTCTTGAATCTCCAAGGACTGGATAAAAGTAAACTGTTACAAAACTTAAACTAAGAAATGTTTTAGAAAAAGTTACACTGGAAAATTACACACAGTTGCTGACTTCTGAAAAGGAGTTTTCCACTGATGTGAAGTGGGAAAAGTGTACAGTGGGACTTATTCTATTTATATATTTTAATCTCAAATGCACATTTTATGACAGAGTTGCACAGGAAGTAGTCTATTTACTAGAATAGGGCAACTTAAACCTATATTATTCTATTTAATAAAAAGACAGTACATTTCCTGACAAGTATTTTTCATTCAGTCATTGTGCTTGGCTGAAAGTAAAGTCAATGGCCTACTGTTTTAATAATTATTTATATGATGATAAATTCTCATTTGCTAGCCCTTACATAATGCTATATTACTACCTATGTCACTAAGGGAAGGACTTGGAAAGTATGGAAATGTTCTGAGAATAGGTTTTAGACTTTACTTTCTCTAGGGAAAAAAAAATCATAAAAACAATAATAGTTAATTTAAAGGATGGAAGGAACTAAAATACTGTATCTACTTTTTAAAAGGCATTCTCTACTTTGACCTGTATTTTCTACTTTATTCTCTTCATATACAGTATAATTTTTCTGTTTCTTTTTCTCCATCAATTTTTTATGCATGATCCTACAGCTATGGACAAGTTTGTCAGTACAGGGAAGAGAATCCCTGGGACTGGGTGGGGCTGGTTAAACCCGAGTGCTGGGCTCTGGGTAAATTAGTCTTCTGCATTTATGAGTGCTTGTAAGCATGCAGGTTAAATAAAGGAGAGGAGAATTTTTGGCTACTGGTTGACTTGTCTGATGACTGATGTTAAAATTTCATGTATCACACTGGATATACAAACACACACACATATATATATATGCATATATATATATACATATATATATATTACTGTAAAATGTGGTACATATATCACTATAGAAGTGGTGCCATTTCAGCAGTTGTTAGGCCTGTGATAAAAATATATATATATATTTTTTTATCACAGGCCTAACAACTGCTGAAATGGCACCACTTCTATAACAAGAACTCATGGAAATAACCACTCCTTCTACATCCCTACTCACTCTCACCTTTACTTCTGTACTACCCAGTCCTGGGTCCATGAAAGTCATCGACAATCTTCCACACCATTCTTTCTCAGGCTGCATCTTACAGAATCAAGTATTCTAGCCCCCCTAAGTAATTAGGATTGACATACATAGTGCAAAATCATTTGCTCTCTCTTCTATCTGACTTTTCTTTAATGTGGGATGATTACCAACATATAAGGACTTGAAAATTACCAGTAAGTTTCCAACATAAAAAATTCCAACATAGAATGTTAGAGCTGAAAAAATATTATTAAACTTCCTTATATTATCGTGAAGTTTGTGGTCTAGAGAGGCAAAGTAATTTATCTAGACTGATGTAACTTACTGCGAATAGACCTCTGAAACTTGGTCTGTCTTATGCCTCTTTCTCTAAGTGGCTATTTCTCTATTGCACTTAAGTATAAATTATGAGTAAATGCTCTCTTTCTTCATCAATCTGGTAAATTTATCTTTATAGTTCAAGTTACATGCCGATTTCCCTAAGAAGTATTTTCTATCTTCTCCAAGCACGTTGAATTGTTGCCTTCCGCTTGTACAGATTACTTTGTCCCCTACTATAGTTTGTCCAGTTTACCTTATTATATTGTAATTACTATAATTATGTGTTTAGTTTCTCTCTTCTCAAAATGCGTTGAATAGCTCCAGTACTGAGGTTTAGAGAATTATTAGGACTGTTCATAAATACTCTGGCTCCTCCTTCCAAGCATGTGATAGGATTGTACCTCCTCACCTCTTTTCAAGTTAGGCATAGCCTTGTGATCTAGGCCACTTTTGTACCAAAACTTCAATAACCAGAGAGCCATGTGCTGTATTCTCTTCCCCTGACACAAGGTTTATGGTAAAATAAATAAAAAATAAAGCAGTGGGGTTTTCTAGGTTACTATAGGAACACAGCACACTTCTGCTCACCCAAAATGGGTCATGTAGTTTGAGAGAAATAAAATTTTAAGCCACAAAGATTTGAGATTTTTTAATAAATCTCAAATAAATAGAAATATTTTTTTATTATTTTATTAATCACAGCAAAACCTAGTCTATTCTGACTAATACATCGGTTGTGTCTTCTCAGTTCTTATATCCCAGTACCTAAGGGATTGGTCCATAACAGTACTTTCTGAATTGATGTTAACTCGTGGTAATTCAGCTGTTTTACATGTTCAGTGAAATACAAATGCATGTTATTTACTAAATAACAAATAAGATGTCATATAAAGCAAATGTCTATATATTCAAAAATATTTTTATTACATCCAAAATCAGAAGATTTCCCAAATGATTTACACAAGAGGAGGCAGCTAGCAGAATTGTTATTTTGAAAAGAGCCCTAGCCTAGAAACTGGGAAACTTGAATGTTATTCCTCTTTTTTAAAATTAATGACTGTAGTCCCTTGGATAAGTTGTATAAAATCCAAGGTATTTTTTCCATATTCTAGATGAGAAAAATATAATCACATACTTGTTCCCACATCACATACTTGTTAAGTAAAAAGAGATAAAAGATGTTAAAGGATTTTTGAAAACTGAAAGGAGCTAAGTGTAAGGTGGTAGTACTGAGGTTCTACAGACTTTCTAACTATATAAATATTTTTCAGCATATAGGGTGACATGAGCTTTTAATGAATAAAAAGATTGGACTTTCTATCCAGTGCAATAAACTAAGAAAACTATATAATGTGTATAAATTGTAAATTGGAATACAATAAATCTTTTTAGGTTATGTGATTTTCTTCCTGCAATGGCCAAGAAATTCAACTAAAATGTTCTAAGAAACAAAAAGAAATGCCTGGCAGGGCATACACATCTCAGCTGCAAATGCATAGGCCATATCCTTTCTGAAGTGATTTCCATGACTGGAACAGCAAGATAAAATAACTTGTTTTTTGATGTTGGTTAAAAGTGAAAATAAAACATGTAAATAAAACTTTCCAAACATTTCTGAAAAAATATGAAATGACAATAATTTGGAAAATAGTGAAGGAAAAATTATACATGAGAAATGGTTTTCTTTTTGTGTTTGTAACTAGTTATTGCTTACATCAATATAAGAAAACATTTGTTTATGATAAAATTTATAAAATATCTATGACTAAACTTAAGAAATACATAGTGTCAATATCAAGTGCACCACAGAATATTATCGGAATATTTTATATAATAAGATATATACTATATATTGACATATATTAACTGAGAGATTTTGACATTTTTGAATTAGGAAACAACACTGAAAAGACTTCACATTTTATTATTAATTTAAAATTTAATGCAGTTCAATAATACTTAACACCATTTCAGAGTTAAAAGTACAGCTAAAAGAATAATTTTGAAAAACTAAAAATTGCCAAGAAACATTTTATTAACATATTACCAGGTCTAAAACAATACAGAGCATATTATTAGTTAAAAAAATATCCAGACAGAAAAAGATAATAAAAAGTATCGTTTCAAATAACTACAAAATTCTTGAATATTAAACTCATCAGTTTACTATTTGTGAAAAAAAAGACATATGTCTATGTTGCACCATAAACTGATTAAAATGATAAATAGAAATTGAATCAGTGCCAGTTCTAAAAGAAAATATATAGTTGAATATTTACATAGTCTTAGAATGGGAAAGAACTTTATAAACATGACTCCAAAAGAAGGAAGATTTATGAATATAGTTACATAAAAATGTATGCCTCCTGCATGGATGTGAAAGGGTGTATATAATCAAATTTCAAAAACAAATAAAATTGTAAGATTTCGAAAACAAATAAAATTATTATATAAAAAATTACACGTTGTTACCTTGAATATATAAACATATTTTGCAACTCAATAAAAGCAATGATAAAAAGCTCTTTAGAAAACTGGCTAAAGGACAGTAATGAGAATTCATAAATGAAGAATTAGAAATGATACGTAAACCAATGTAAGAATGTTCTTCCACAGAGGAATGTGAATTAAAATAGCAGAGAGATAATTGTTTTACATCCATCATGCCAGAGAAGAGTAAATAATTCCAAGAACCAGGTTAGTGAAAACATAGAGAAATAGATACTTTCACACTTGCTGATGGGTATGTACATCACAACATTTTTGGGAAAGTGAGTTTTCCATTATGTATCAAAAGGCATAAAACTATAATACCATTAACTTAGAAATTCCAAAGAAATCAGAGTGCACAAAAAAATTTGTACAAAGAAATTACTGCACATTGTTTATGACAACATAAGAATGATGGTTAATAATCACTGACCTCTTGTGATTTTCCATAAATTAGCTCATTTAATCCCTTATATAACCCTCTGAACTGGTACTATTACTATCTCCATTTGATAAATGAGAAAACTGAGGGCCAGAGAAGCCATAAAACCTGTTAAAGTTTACACATTGTTTTTAATAACAAAACAAAATATTAGATAAAGCCTAACTATTTAATAATAGTGGTTTGGTTTATTATGTTCCTGCAATACATAAAAAGGTATTCATGTAGTCATTAAAATGATATTGTAGAATACTTAATGACATGGAAAAATGTTCATGGTACACTGTTAACTGAAACAAGCTAGTTTCCCAATAGTATAAACTTTATGATCCCATAAAAAAAGAAACAAAAAATTTGTACATTTGCTTAGTAGAAATACTAGCACCAAATGCCAACAGTGATTGTTTCTGGGTGTTGTGACTGTGGGTCAGTTTTCATTTTACTCTTACAGCCTCTCTTTGTTTTTAAATTTTCTACAGTGAACATTAATCTTTTATAATGAAAACCTTTCTTTAAATCAAGATATATCTTGATAATTTGTATATAAGAATCAGGGTGGGAGGGTCTTCTAATTGTCACTATATGTGTAGCTTGATACTAGAGATTAGAAACAAAGGGAGGAATTTCCCAAAGTCAAGTGTAGGTCATATTTATCACTTCAGGATTCTGCTATAAAAGAAAATATTTTCTCCTTAACCTCCGGCATACAGGTTTAATGGTGCAGAAAATAGATTTATTATAAAGAAAGTGGAAATTTGACATCAATATCTTGGACCTTTCTACCTCATCCCATCTCCTGCCCTAATCTCATTGTTTATCCATCAGTTAGTTGCATGTCACACCATTCTAAGTCTTCAGGGTTCCAAACATGACTCATAGGCCAATTGTAAATGAGGGTTGGTACTTGAGATAATCTCAGACTAGCACCTACTAAATTCCAAACAATGTGCTAAACCCTATACATATACACCCTTTGTTTCTCACACAGTTTGAGAGAGACAGTATAAGCATATGGAAGATTATTTAAGAATAAATTTCTGTAAAAATAAATGCAAACCTAGGGGAGACTTTAGGAAAAGTAAGTGATTTCTAGTGACCTAGATGCTCATTACTTACTTTAGAATGTAGTGTAGTCTCTGTGGATTAGAGTGCTTTTATAAGACTTCATGATTTAAGGGACTTCCCTGGTGGCACAGTGGTTAAGAATCCGCCTGCCAATGCAGGGGACACGGGTTTGAACCCTGGTCCAGGAAGATCCCACATGCCGCAGAGCAACTAAGCCTGTGCGCCACAACTACTGAGCATGTGCTCTACAGCCTGGAAGCCACAACTACTGAGCCCATGGGCCACAACTACTGAGGCCCGCACGCCTAGAGACCGTGCTCCGCCACTGCAATGAGAAGCCACTGCAATGAGAAGCCCACTCACCACAACGAAGAGTAGCCCCCACTTGCCGCAACTAGAGAAAGCCCGTGCGCAGCAAAAAAGACCCGACACAGCCAAAAATAAATAAATAAGTAAATTTAAGACTTCATGATTTAAAAGGGATCTTAACTAACACCAAAATGCCCCACCTTTGAACAGATGAAAGCACGAGTCAAGGGTAGCTATAGTGTAGTGGAAAGTGCCCCAGACTGAAAGGCAAAACATGAGAAAGCAAGTGCTTGTTCTGCTGCTGCCTGGAGGGATGAACACAAACAAATAAATGACTTTACTGAGGTTCAATTTCTTATTTATAAAATGCAGGAAATATGTTACCTACCTCACAGGGTTATTGGAGAGCAATGAATGAGAGGAAGAGAGATAGGAAATCAAATGACAGAAGTAGTTTGGGATCAAATCATGTAAGTCATGATGTATTGAAAATATGGATTACATTTAACAAGGAAAATGGTGCTTTTGGGTAGAACTGTAGTGTCAGTTTTATATGGGAATGGCTGATGGCAGACTTGTCTTCATGACACAAATAGTTACTGAGTGCCGACTATGGGCCAAATACTGGGTTAAGTGATGGTGAGAAGGATCAAAGATGGACTAGACATTATTTCTGCTCTCAAGTAGCTCCTAGTTTGTGGAATAAAGATAATTAAGTTTAGGGTCTGTCCACATTGCTATAGACATATACCAAAGTAACTATTTCCTCTGCCCTGAGACGTGAAGAAATTTTCCCCTCCATCTGAGTCTTGTTGTACAATAATACTTAACCAGATGGAAAAAGTAAAGAGTAAACTTATCATATGAGCAAGAGAGAGCAAGAGGTTTTTCGAGTCACATAGGTCATCAGAAATGACAAAGTGCTAGGTGCAGCTCTTGTAGCCTCAGCTATGTCTTTGCTCCACTGTACTTGTATGTAGCAAGAGATAGGTAAAGGATTAACCTCTTAGGGTAGATTTCTAAAGGCCATAGATGTTACTCAACACGTGGCAAATGCAGAAGGGATTGGTTTAACACCAGTATCAGTAAAGGCAAAGGGATGATAGAAGCTGGGAACATTGACTAGATGTCTCAACACTGCTGCTTAGCCCTTGGCTCAAGGTGATTTACTCCTGGAGACCAACACACACAGAAACTCCTCGTCTGTGCCCATCAGCCTTCGAAGACTACCTTCAACCTCCAACAAATCACGTTATGTTGGAAATGTTAACTTATATGTCTGCTTCTGGTCTATAGGAGGGATGTTCCTGAGGGTAGCAATCCCTTTTATCTCTAATACTGTACTACACAGGATGTGGAGTACAAAAGGAATTTAAAAGTCTCTTTCCCTCTCAATAATACGTCAATCAAGAATCATGTTTTCTTTCTGTCCCCAGCATCTAACCCAGTGTCTGGCACATTGCAGGGTACCAATAAATATTAAGTGAAGGAACAAATTGTAATATGCAGCCTCAGCATAGGTGTTAAATGACCAGAGGTGACATATTAACTGACTTGTCTTAGCTTCTGATCTAAAAGAGGAAAGCAAAACATACATGTAGTCAAAAGCACCTGAGAATAGTTTATGTTTAATATACTATTTAATTAGATTTAGATGAATACAATGAGGGCAGGCCGGACAGATAGGTGCAAATAAGTGTTCAAAATGAGAGACTGAAGTGAAAAAGCAAGTTTCCAGCAAGCTATAAGGGTATGTGACTAAAAGGGGCTGTTGACAAAGGGGACGCAATGTCTCCAACATTTGTGGATGAAATATTAGAAATGTGTGACTTGAATTGCCTATCCACACTGTCCACACTGAATGTGAATGTTACAGAGTCAATTTTTAACTTAATTCCTTCCATATGAGTAATGTATCCCCACTCTTGCTCTCGTTTGGATCTTCACCAAAAGACTGAAGTAAGACATATTCCTACTGCTCAGAGGAGAAAACTGAGGAATCAGTTTTGCCCTGGGTGCTGAGGAGTCCAGCTCATGGCCTGTGGTCTTTTTACTAATTGAGTCATCTTTTTGTCTGTGGGCCTTGTGTCAATATCCTAAGACATGACTCCAGGCTTATTTTTCTTCCCCCTTTCTTTCAGTGTCCAGCTGCTCTGCTTCACTCAGAAAACTATAGCTTTCCTGACAGGAGCCAACTTCATGAAGGGCGGTCTCTCAGTGGGCTTGACTATTAAAAGTGCCATTTCTGTATTTATCCTGGAGTTTGGGAAGGCTCAAAGGGAGCCCCTCCTCGTTCCATTCTAATAAAGTCTCAGAGTCAGCACTTCAGGACTCAATACAATATTTTAATGGAGAACGGGCCCAGAAAGCATTATCCAGAAGTTGCTAAATGTCAGGACCATGGAGGCAGGCTTTGTGGATTTCTTTAAGGAGCTTCATTAACTTGACTAATTAGAAAGTGGAGATGTGCAGACTTGTCAGCTTGTAGGGGTGAGGAGACAGAGTCGATAGGATGTGTGCTCAGGACACATGGTAATGTGATAACCACACCATTCCTGGTAGATGAACAGTATGTTCGCATTTGGTCCACTGTAAACAAGGGTGGCAACTGAGGCAGCAGCGTGTGACAGGAGGAGCCACAGATTTGGAGTTTACCTGAACTGGATAAGAATCCTCATTCAACCAATTATTAACCTTGAGAGTATAAAACGACTACTTAAATTCTCTGAGCTTAATTTTTGCCTCTGTAAAATAGGAGGTATTCTACTTTTACGTGGCCCTGGTGATAATTCATACTAATGGACTCTAGGTAGATATAGTGGCATGAAAACCACATTTATCTTTATTCCCTAAATGAAAATAAAGGATGCCCTAAATTATACAAACCCAGAGAGGAAAAGGGAAAGGAGAAGAGATAAAAGCAATAAATGTTGGGAGCTGTGAAGTAGACAGACAACTGTTAAGTGAGCATATCCAGGGAAGCCCAACTCTAAACTTGTAGTGAGAAAAACTAAAAAGCCATTGCATATATAATGCATATTAAACCCTCTTAAAATAATTTTTAAAAAGGCAGGGGCTTCCCTGGTGGCGCAGTGGTTGAGAGTCCGCCTGCCGATGCAGGGGACACGGGTTCGTGCCCCGGTCCGGGAAGATCCCACATGCCGCGGAGCCGCTAGGCCCGTGAGCCATGGCCGCTGAGCCTGCGCGTCCGGAGCCTGTGCTCCGCAATGGGAGAGGCCACGATGGTGAGAGGCCCGCGTACCGCAAAAAAAAAAACAAAACAAAAAACCAAAAAAACACAAAACATTATGATGGAAGAAAAAAATTATGAGGAAGAAATGTAAATATATACTAGAGGAAAAAAAAAATTCATTCCAGGCCAACGGAAAAAGCCAGTGGCAAGGTCTGAGCTTGGTGTTACTAGGCATCAACAAGGAAGCCAGGGTAGCTGAATGGAGAGAATTGCAGGTGAGAGGATTCGGGAGTTAATTATGGGGAGTCTTGTAAGTCAGAGATAGAATTTTGAATGTATTCTAAGTGTGATGGGAAGCCTTGGAGAATATTAACTTAAAAGTTGCTGCTTTGGTCATTTATGATACAGATATGATTAAAGATGGACAAGAACAGAAAGGCTTATTAGGCTATTGCAGTATCTTAGTCATTATATAATATACCTTATGATGGAAGACCCTTCTGTCATAATTTTATTCAGGTTTTCATGCAATGCAATCTCTTCAGACTTCCACTGACATTATAATCAATATTTTACTTCCATTGTTCTCTCTTCCTTTGCTTTCCATTACTTTTCCTCAAGGTACTTCTTGTTAATTGAATAAATGAATAAATAAATGAATTTTCTTATTCTCTTTGCTACAATTTTCTTATTCTCTTTGCTGTAATTTCCAGGAAGTAAAGCTCATTCTTCCTGTACATGGAATGTTTTACCCATTTCACATAACAGAAACAAAAATGGCCTTAGTTCCACCAGAAATTTTGACTTTCACTTCAGAACAACTCAAAACAGTAAGTGTACACTGAGTATGAATGATCCAGATGCTATGGGGGCAGTAATCAAATACAAGTCATAATCTACATGGGAATAAAACCTATACATCTGAAAAGGTACTGTAATTCCTCCATTCTAAGAAGCCATGCACATAAGATGGACAGTCAATTTAATAACGACTTTTCATTGGGAGAAAACAACCACTGTCATTATTTAGTTGAGCATACTAGTTCTAATACATATCTTGTCCTGAATATTATTTTGACAAACTGTGCCTTAGAATAAAGAAAATATAAGAATTGACAGGAGAGGGAGAGAATGATAAAAACAATATGAATTAATAGATGCTAAATGATTGATGAGACATGAAACAGAACCAGTGGGAAAAGTCTGTGTATTCTAGAGTAAATGAAGAGACCACTGGGTAAGCAAAGTCATGCTCTCTATACATAAACTGCACGTCAATGCATGTATCTGTGACCATGACCAGACAGATAGACCCCACCAACATTCAGGCCTTATTTCCTCATTGTCGGGTGTAAAAGTTCGGTTTTCCTTCAGTCCATCCTCTAAATGAAGAGATCATCAATAGGCCTGATTCTATACACAGAAGTACTTTCTTTGGTACCCAAATATCTTTGAAATAATAGAATTCAGTTGCTAACATTTTTAAAAAGTTATGAGAATTTTCACAGAGACCAGATCTGAACTCTGGCCACACTAGCTCTTCATTGTCACCTGGCAATAGTCAATGACATGTGAGTAATTTAGCCAGTTCAGACTGGGCGTGTGTTATCTAGTTAACCTTCTCTCATTTAGGTTTCTAGCCTGGTCCCTATGGGTATGTTTATTTGCCCCTTGAACTCTAAATAAAGTCTCCATTATGTTCTCCCTCCTCTTGGGTTTGGAAGCTATCGGCCTGTGTTGTCATGCTGACTCCAGCACTCACTGTGTGCTTTTGGTCAAGTTACTTAACCTTCCTTTGCCTTGGTTACCTCCTCTATAAAATAGAATTATAAATAGTACTTGCCTTATAGGATTCTAAAATGATTCAATTATTTATTTCTGGCAAAACATTTGGAACTGTCCCTGGCCAATAGTAAGTTCTCATTGCTACTATCATCATGTTAGAATGTGGCCTTCTAAGCAAAACCTTTCCCGACTATCCACACCTCAACATAGTTCATTCTCATTTGCCCAACTTTGTAACTAGTAAAAATCTCTACAGGCCCTAAAAATCTTGTATTAAAAATATTAGCATCTGTCACTCTCCTCTATCAAATCACAATCTTATGGATGACAAGGGCTATGTTTTATTCATCTCTGCATTCCCAGAGTCTGACAAAATAAGCATTACACAATAGAAAAGGCATGCTTGATGGATCTTTTATTCACATGTTTTTATTTGGCATTTTATTATTGAACATTATATGCAATCGAACATGAGTATGCCTAGTGGCAGAGACCAAATGGCAGAGGACAAAAATCCATCAATATGTATTATTATGTTAATAACAATAAACATTTTATCTCCACACTCATCTGTTATTTTTATCTCTCAGTGATATTTTTCTCGGAAAGAATTAAATCTGAGCTATGTTTTCCAAACTCTAAAAAGTGTTTGTAGTGGATTCTACAAATATGTCTTCGTACCCACAGCCTGTATCACAGGGTCTGGCATATAGGAGGCACCTTCTAGAAGTCATTGAAGGAGTGAATAACTGAATGAATAAATGTATGAATGAATGCCATTCTCCATCTGGAGACTGACTTCTGTTAAGAGAGCAGGGACTCAGGTCTCAAATGAAGAGCCCTGGAGCAATTCTTAACCCCCCTCTCTCTCCGCCTAACCACATCACAATATCTAAGGACACTGCATTTCCATATCTGCAAGTGAACTGGTAGTGCCTTTTTTACCCTGTTGGTTGCTCATACAAAACCAGGGGAGGCAGTAAAGGGCTTGGAAGACATTTAAAGTAACTTTTAGGAAAAGGGTGGAAACAGTTCAAAATGACTTTCACCCACAATGACACAGCTGTACGTTGAAGGAGAACATAGTAATAGTTCTTACTGAATGTGAAAAAGAAGTAACCTTTTACTTCCCTAATGAATATGTGAAAAGGACATGTAGAAGCTATATACATGGTGGTAAAGAGGCAGAAATTCAAGACGTTTTTTTTTGACACCTAATAAGAAAGGCTTCTATAGAACCAATACATTTTACTGAAAATAGTATCTTGCATTTTGAATGTAGTTAGCAATTACTCACATGTGTTCATCAATTTGATACTCAAATCAACTACGGGAGGTGAGACAGTATTAACCTGAATTGTCTGATGAGGTAACTGAGGTTTAGGACTTTTAAGTCCCAAAGATTTATACATATTAGACAAATTTCTGTGAAAAATATATATGCATCTCAAATTAAATAAGGTTGACTGACTACCTTTCACTTGCTGCCCTCATATTAATGCCAAACATTTCACATACTGTGCTTATAACGTAGAATATTCTGGATATAAATTTCAAGGACTTGGACTTTCACAACTATATCTAATTCCTGGGATCATTACTTTAAAATTCTCTGACATGTCATACAAGGTGTAATTTCCAGTTTTCAGATCCTCGCTGTGGCTTCTCAGCTGTAGGCTGTGGGGTAACCTTCCTGAGCAGCTCTGTCATTAACATTGACATTAACCTTCATCAATTCCCCTTTAAAGACAGATTGCTTTTCATTTCACATACCTCTTTCTTGATCTGAATAACCTTTATTGGTACTTAGTTTACCTTTGGGGATTCATTCTTTGAAGATATTATTTTATTGCAACTTTGGAGAAACAAGGAAATATCCCCCACAGGGATGTCTGACATATGGGCAGGAGCAGATAAAATCATCACTTCTTCCTTTAAAGGCTGGTGGCTACTTATATTACCACCACTGGAGCACTATTCCTGTATCCCAGTATATCCCATGGTGTAATATGGTCAGTAAATGTGTAAAGTGTTATATGCCATAATAAATAGCACCCTATCCTTCTCCATAATCATGCCCATCGCTCTTGTAAATACTTACTCAGTGTATGTTGAGCTCCTTGATAACAGAGATCATGGCTGCTTTGCTTACCACTCTCCCTTCCAATAACTGTCAGATACTGATATGTATCAAACAAACACCCAATAAATATGTAGTAACTAGGTGACTGTGTCTCTATCCTCTATGGGAGACATAAAATTCACATTTAATTATAAAGAGCACTGGCAGTCCTCCAATGTAGAAACCTTTATCTTCAATGAATTTCTACTATACTCTGCATGTCCTGCTCTCCAAGATTTCTAATGAAAAATGTTAAGCACACAGAAAAGTTGAAGTAATTTTACAAAGAACTACCATCTATATTCTACAAATAACATTTTATTATGCTTGCTTTATTAAATGTCTAGCCATCCCTCTGGCCATCCATCATTCCATGGACATTTTTTTTTTCTTTTTTATTTCTACATCTTTATTGGAGTATGATTGCTTTACAATGGTGTGTTAGTTTCTTCATTACAACAAAGTGAATCAGTTATACATATACATATGTTCCCATACCTCTTCCCTCTTGCATCTCCCTCCCTCCCACCTTCCCTATCCCACCCCTCTAGGTGGTTACACAGCACCAAGTTGATCTCCCTGTGCTATGCAGCTGCTTCCCACTAGCCATCTATTTTACGTTTGGTAATGTGTATATGTCCATGCTACTCTCTAACTTTCTTTCTCTGTTTGCTTTAGGTGCAAGGTTAGGTTGTTTATTTGAGATGTTTCCTGTTTCTTTACGTAGGATTGTACTGCTATAAACTTCCCTCTTAGAACTGCTTTTGCAGTTCTATGCATCCCATAGGTTTTGGGTCATCGTGTCTCCATTGTCATTTGTTTCTAGGTATTTTTTGAATACCTTTTTGATCACTTCATTCTTTACTATCATTATTCTGAATTCTTTTTCAGGTAGACTGCTTATTTCCTCTTCATTTGTTAGGTCTGGTGGGTTTTTATCTTGTTTCTTCATCTGGTGTGTGTTTTTCTGTCTTCTCATTTTGTTTATCTTACTGTGTTTGGGGTGTCCTGTTTGCAGGCTGCAGGTTCGTAGTTTCCGTTGTTTTTGGTGTCTGTCCCCAGTGGCTAAATTTGGTTCAGTGGGTTGTGTAGGCTTCCTGGTGGAGGGGACTAGTGCCTGTGTTCTGGTGGATGAGGCTGGATCTTTTCTTTCTGGTGGGCTGGTCTACGTCTGGTGGTGTGTTTTGGGGTGTCTGTGGACTACTTATGATTTTAGGCAGCCTCTCTGCTAATGGGTGGGGTTGTGTTCCTGTCTTGCTAGTTGTTTGGCATAGGTTGTCCAGCACTGCAGTTTGCTGGTAGTTGAATGAAGCTGGGTGTTGGTGTTGAGATGGAGATCCCTGGGAGATTTTTGCTGTTTGATATTACGTGGAGCTGGGACGTCTCTTGTGGACCAGTGTCCTGAAGTTAGCCCTCCCACCTCAGAGGCACAGGACTGACTCCTGGCTGCAGCACCAAGAGCCTTTCAACCACACGGCTGCCCCCAAGAGCTCCATTCGGATTACGCTAGAGTAAAATAGCAGAGGAAGCTGCACTGGCCATTAAGTCACATCTCATCAGAGCAGATCTTTCTTGGCCATGTGCTTGGGCAACTCTTTCAGAGGCAGGGGGTGGCTGTGGCTCACCAGGAGGACAAAGACACTGGCAGCAGACGTTCTGGGAAGTCCATGGACTTTTTTTTTCCTTTTATATTTCAGAATAAATTTTAGACAGCCATACATGTCTTCTGAAGTACTTGAGCATGCGTATCAATAAGAGTACAACCTTTGTCCATGATTTTGTTTTTTTATGTTTTAGGTAAATTTTACATGTTAAGAATAAACAAATCTTAAGCATGCATTCAATGAGTTAGACATGCATACTCCTGTATAACCCAATCCTCAATCAAGAAACAGAACATCACTTTAAAGATTCTCCTTATTCCTCTTCCCAAAAGCCCAGCCCCCCACCTCCCCCCCACCCCCCTTCA
>NW_020176572.1:902793-911203 GCF_003031525.2 Neophocaena asiaeorientalis asiaeorientalis | reverse complement strand
CAAACTGACATAACTATGGATCTGATTTTCCTTCTCATTTGTTTTTTCTCTTTTTGTTTGTTTGTTTTGTTTTGTTTCTGTTTTTGCCTGTTCTAGCACATCAGAGTAACATATAATCTTTTGTGTAAGGCATTTTTTTTAGCATAATGTTTTTAAGAATCATTCATATCGCTGTTTCCTTTATAGAGTTTAATAAAATTCAAATGCTTTACCAGTACTTTCTCATCTAGAATATATTGTGGCCCTGCCTAGTATGATTAAACACTTCAGGAATTTTGTACTCTAGGAGAAACCTTAAAATTCAAATGGGCTAATTCTGCCTCAAATATAAATAATCATAAAGGAATGAGGTCTGTTACGGAAAATAATTTGTTAGAGTGGACAAGCTGTAAACTGAGAGTAGAGATTTGGGTTCTAGTTCTAAATCTAGGAGACTTTACATATAATATTTTCCCCTCTGAAAAAGATTGTCCTCATCTGTAAACAAGAAAATTAGATTAATCCTCCAAGGATGGACTTCCAGACCTAAGAGCCTGTCATGTGCTCTCTCATGTCAATTTCTATTTCCTTTAGTCATTCTTCATCATGTATCAACTTGAAAAAAAAAAATCTATATTCCTACCCCTCAGAGATAGCATCTATTAATATTTAGCTGTATACCATTCTATATTTTCCTATGTACAAATACTCATACTTATATAGAGATATTTATATAAAGTATTTTGAAACCTAAATAAGTTTTATGATAAGTAGTCCTTGTCATAAATATTATTTACTAGGCAATTTGTGGCTATATATTATGTTTGAGCAGCTATATCATAAATTGTTTTACTAGAATTTTATTATTAGGCAATTACATGGCTTCTAATTTTTCAATTTGATTAATAATGCTATAACAAACATCCTTTTGTGTTTATATGTGTCTGTGTCTGTGTGTGTGTGTACATAGACCTCTATCTCTCTATATATATGTGTGTATGTATATATAGTGATTTCTTACAGGCAAAAACTTAGGAACAGAATTACGAAGTCAAAGGGAAGGCTTCCTAGTGAATGAAATCTTTCTGTAATGAAATAATTTGAATGCTCACTCATTACATCTAAAATGGCAGAATTTTCTCCCTAAGTCATCATCAGTTTTTCTTCCCAACTTATGTATGAGAAAATAGGTGTATACATCTCTGTTTTAATGCAATTTGTATACCAAAGAATGATCAGATATTTGAGGGATGTGCAGAACAGCATACAGGTTAAATGAGCAGTTATAGAAGAAAGGTTCTTGAAGTTAGGCGCGTATAGCCCTGATACATAATGATAGAATAAATTTAGAGTAAGCCTAAATTTAAATAAAAAAGAAAACCAATTAAAATCAGCAATTAAGGCACTATCCATTAGCCTTAGAGAATATTTACTAGGTCTCTACAAAGAAAGAAAATAACCAAAGAAACATTCATTTTGTATAACACTTGGAATTAGATATAATTCTCAATTATCTTGTCTTATGAACTGAATTGTGCACTCCACAAATCATATGTTGAAGCCCTAACCCCCCAATCTGACTATATTTGGAGATAAGGGAGGTAATTAATGTTAAATGATGTCATAAGGGTGGGCCCTATCCTGATAAGGCGGTAGTCTTATAAGAGGAGGAAGAGATACCAGAGATGTCTTTATCTCTCCATGCATGCACAGAGGAAAGGCTATGTGAGAACACAGAAAGAAGGTAACCATCTGAAAGCCAGGAAGAGAGGCTTCATCAGAAATCAAATCTTGATCTAGGACTTCTAGCCCCCAAAACTATGAGAAAATACATTTGTTGTTTAAGCCACCCAGTCTGTTTTATGTTATTATGGTAGCCTGAGCTGACTAATATACCATGTAAAGTCTGTCTGTAAGCTCATCTATAATAAAACCTAAAGCTCACAAAAAATCCCTCTTTGTTCTACCTAAATTAAAACTGTAAACGGGATATAAGGTTCTTAAATAAATGCAAGCAAACTTGAAATACTGTGTAGCCACTGTTCTTGTTCACAGGAAGAGATGGCTTCCTGTGGTTGGATATCGCTACATTGTTAAAGACATCTTGGTAGGGGATTTTATCATTTAGACTCTGTGGTGGACACTGTATCTTCCAGTACCACTCAGATTCCTCTTCCATGAGGAACATGTTTTCCCAGCTGCTGATTTCGGGCAAAGTTATTAGAGCCTTCAGCTATCAGCTCCTTCAGAGACTGCCTTGGCTGCAGAGAGCTGCCACCCCCAAGGTCAAACCCTTTCCTGGCATGGCCCACACTGAGTGAATAATCAGTTGAGGAGTATAAAGGCCTGTACATTACCCACCTTGGGACAATTCAGAGGGGCTAGTCTAGCTCCAGAATTCTCTGTGTAGGTGCAGAGGCTGTAGTTGGCCATATGGCTGCTTGCCTTCTCCCTGTGCCAAATAACACTTCCTACCCATCCCTTCCACAGGTGTTGCTCCCAAGGGCATATCTAAATAAACACCCTGCATGCTAAATTCCATTTCAGACTTTGCTTCCTTGGGAACCCAAACTGAGGTAGAGAGTGGGTAGAAAAGGTTACAATAATATTTGCAGGTGCTATAATTGCATCACTGCCTGATTGATTTTCCTCAAAACAGCCCCGAGAGGGAACCCAGGTCCTCTATGCCAAGCTATTTGGCTCACAAAATCACAGACCTAGCAATTGTAGCATAGGACCATATGAGGCTAATTTTTCCCACTCTAATTGTGTAAGGTATATAAGAATTTAATAATAAACGCCTCTTAAAACAACTGTTTTATCATTAGCCTCATTATAGATCATTCTATTGAAAATGTAGACTAGGATCTTGACTAGATATACAGATAATCGAAGTATACTTAGAGATCCAATAATTTAAAATTCAAATTGCTGAGACTTTTTTCAAGAAGCTGTACTATTCAAAAAGTACATCATCCCGTTCACTTATACCTTCTGTTAGAATTCTTTTTTTTTTTTTAAACATCTTTATTGGAGTATAATTGCTTTACAATGGTGTGTTAGTTTCTGCTTTATAACGAAGTGAATCAGCTATACATATACATATATCCCTATATCCCCTCCCTCTTGGGTCTCCCTTGCACCCTCCCTATCCCACCCCTCTAGGTGGTCACAAAGCACCCAGCTGATCTCCCTGTGCTATGTGGCTGCTTCCCAGTAGCTACCTATTTTATATTTGGTAGTATATGTTAGTCCATGCCACTCCCTCACTTCGTCTCAGCTTACCCTTCCCCCTCCCCGTGTCCTCAAGTCCATTCTCTACATCTGCATCTTTATTCCTGTCCTGCCCCTACGTTCTTCAGAACCATTTTCTGTTAGAATTCTTGAAACCACTTTCCTTTATTTCTCATTGTTCTCTTCTCCTCTCCCCTCCCAGTATCAGCCCCTCCACCCACCCCTTAAGGCAAAATACAAGTTCTTCCCATCTTAGCCATGTCTTCAAATTCCTGTTCTGACACTTTCTTGCTATGTGGCCTTGATAAGGTTTCTTAATTTCTCTGAGCCTTAGTTTTCTTTTCTGTAAGGCGAGGCAGGTGGAAAATACTTAACTACCATAGTTGTGGTGTACATTGAGTTAATGTATGAAAAATGCAGACCGTGGTACCTAGCACATACCAAGTACTAAGCAATTTTTTTCCCTCTGTTTCTTCCTGTGAGAAATACTGTGAAAGGCTGTATGAATTAAAAGACCCTAAGACCCACTGCAAGTAAATTGTGGATGCATTGAAGTAGGGAGCTATCTTTTCCTATTTTGTAATTAAACTCCTATTTATTGGACACTTAAGTGCTAGGTATACAATTGTAGACAAGATAAAGTCTCTTGATTCAAGGAGCTTACCAAATAGTGAGGGAGTTATAGATAAGAAAATAAAAATGTGGGAGAAAGTGGAGTGTTGACTGCATATATAGAAAGAATGAGATGGGACCGTCTTTCTTTTTTCATAGCTGTGTTTCTTAAAAACAACATTCAGAGGAAGAGCTAGGTTGCTGCCTTTGGATTAACATGAAGGCAGTGTTGACTGTAGACATGAGGGACTTGCTTCCAGAACAGGGATGCTATTTCCAGCACAAATACAAAGGCTCAGCAAAGAATTGCAAAATATCTCTAACTAACCACCAAGCACATTCCCTAAGACACCTGGCCTTTCCAAGCCTAACACCTGTCTTTGTAGTGCTGCTAATAATGGATAAACAATTAAAAGAAAACATGGATCTAAGAGGTGACTTTGATGAAATAGAGATTATTGTAAATTGAGGGGGAAAAGATATATCTTTATGAACTATTACCCCAAATATAAGCAAAACTGTGTGTGACAAATGCAAATGTAGCCCATTCCTTTTACTCACCCCATCCCCATACATAGGACTTCACATTCTCAAGTGAGTATCACTGATTCAACACAGTTTTCTGGAAACGTTTTGTCTTTGAAATGGACAAAAATGTCATTTTCTTTCATGATTCTCTTTTGGTGCTATGGAAAGCAATGTAATTATACAGCATGTTATACAGTATAATTTCAATAAGGAAGAGATTAGTCCTGGTTTATGATAGAATGACATTCTCTGGGATTCAATATAGCATGAAGGTAATAAAAACAAGGTCTTTTTAAATTCATCACCAGGAATAAAAGAGAAAAGTTACTAAACCAAAAAGGTGAAGGGAAGGTGGGTTGACGGCATTTTGTCAGAAGACTGAAAGCAGTACACATAGTCTAAGAAGATGAAATGGAATTGAATAAAGGAAGGAAAAGGGGAAGAAAGGGTGAAGTATTGAATATGTGCTTAGACCTTTATGTTTCTTCTCCTATTTACTCATTACAATATTTTATAGACAAAGAACTTGAAGCTCAGATAAATTGTTGACTGCCCAAGCTGACCTAGCTGGTAAAGTTATAGGTTTGAGCCCAAATCAGGCACAATCCAGACTCAGCTTATTCTCGTTATATGTCCCAGATTTCTGAACAATCTCTACTTGTTTATTCAGGAAATTGATAACAGTCCTTCTAGTGATTATCCTGAAGCAAATCCGTCCTATGCTGCAGCTTTGGGCATTTGTGGCTTAAGTGTTTAAGATCTCTACCATGGGGTGAGAAGCATGACGGTTAAAGAAGGAAAGACATTTGATAAGCCTGGCTTGATGCTTTATTTCAAGTCAAAGGTGATCTTTCATAGACACAAAATCTTCCTATTTTCCCAGATTTTAATGTAAGAGGACTTCTATATAATGTTCTCTTAGGTCAAAAAGTAGAGTACAGTATTCTTCCCTCAGTTTCCTAAACATAAGACCATCCTTCCCATTCCCAGGCTTTTGTTTGTGCTATTTCCTATGCCTGAAATATTTCTTCCTTCCGAGTACTCTCTTCTGCCAACACACGCATTCCTGTGGATCCCAGCTTTCCTTTTAGATCACCATTCTTTCAACACATCAGAAGGAAAGACAAGATAAGATCTGTTCTCTCCGTTGTAGGAAATTCAAAGTACTATACAGCTCTTTTATTTTTTTAATCACATTGAACACCGTTGTAATTTGCATTTATTTATGTAGAGTTTTATTTATGCCTGCTTCTCACAAACTCCACAATAACAGAGGCTATATATTTGTGTTATTTTGATCCTTACCATTACATCCCCAAGATGTAGCTTTACTAAAAGCTTAAGTGAATGAATAGTAGTTTCAATGTTTTTCTTCCTTTCCTAGAAAACACACTACCATGGGAAAGCTATGTTCCTTCTCTTTCTCTTAGTAACTGAATAACATTGTTATATATTGAAAAGACCATGAGATTCTGCATATTCTTGGGTCTGAATCCTAGCTTTGAGACTCAAAGTATGGCATTGTATAATTTATTTACTTCTTGAAGACTCTGATCACTCCTCTATTAAAGTGGATATAAGTTCATATCTTATAGGATTGTTCCAAATCTTAATGACATATTGATACATCATATGCAATTAGCAGTCGTGAGTTTCCTAATTCTATACCTGTGTTTTTCTTCTTACAAATAAGGTTGATGGTTATGCAAGCTTTTGAGTTGTTGGTGCAGGTACTGCCACCAGAGCATGAACTGGCTTCTGGATGTGCAATTTGACATAGGTTCATTAAGATAAAACATTTTACCTCCTCCTGGAAGTCATCCTTAGCTAAAATGTATTGCTAGTTTAATCATGGTCCATAGTCTCTTTTCTTCCTACCACACGGTATTTTTTAAATTCTATTTTTCATTTTATCCTTATTGTTTTGAATATGTGTATTTTCCTTCTTTTGTTCAATTAACCAGGAACCCCACTAGATTTTATGGGGTGATACAAAAGTGAGATTGCAAAAACTCTACCATTTATCATGCAGTCTGTTGGCATAGGCAAAGGTTAAAATAACACAGTAACATGGCAATATTAATAAGCAATTCTAGAAATCTTTCTTTTGTATGGTATGGTTGCTATGTATCATACACCGTGTAAACGTCAATGATGATAGCTTCTAGGAAAGAAAAATGTAAGTGCAAAGCCATGTTAATATGAAAGGAGATGGTGGATGTTGGAATGACTGCCAGGTCTAAGGGGTGGTAGATATATGGAAGAGATGAGAAAGTTGAAACTGATTAGATGGAAAACTGAGCTAGGTCCTAGAGGCTTTGCCAGTCACTCCATAAAGTTTGTTTATTTGTTTCCTAAAAGCAATATGGTGTTAAAAGGCTTTTAGCAGGAAAACAACATGATGTCATGACTGTTTAAGAAAGGCAAATCTTGTCTCACTTAAAAATATTGTCTTTCTCTCAAAATCGTGTCTTCCGTTAAGGCAGGGGCTGCATTTCCTCCTTTTGTGCATTTGCCTAAGCATTTAAAAATTAACAGGTACAGAATAATCCTCAACACATCATACACAAGTTGTGTGGCAGGTAAACTAGCATTTGAATTCTCCAGAAGACCTACACGCTGTTGCAACTAAGGGAACAAGGTACTCATTAACTTAAGTGTATATAAGGAGGGCTCTACAGGCTTGGAGAGCTTTTATATAGACTGTGTGATGTGTTCTCATGATCCTCCTCTAGATGGGATGGGAAAGGACAGAGCCAAATATTAAATACATGCTTTGAAATCTTGATAGGGCTCACAGACATGGCTGATCTTGTAAGTACCTTTAAAATTTGGGCTATATGGAAACCAGAGGCCTCCAGGGAATCCTTGAGTCTTATTCTGTCCAGTCATATTTTTATACTTTCATATCCACGAGATCTTGTCAATAAGATGAATGCTGATGTACCAGCATCCTGAGCTGAAGGCAGAGCTCAAACATCCAAATAATTGATGCATTTTTTATCAGACTAGACAATAGCCATAAAATAAAATCAAACAAGAGTCTGATAACAATTTTTTTGGTTTCTTTTTTACTATTTCTGTTACACAATCATTCAATGATTTTACCATTCTGTTTTAAAGAAACTGAAGAAATGAAAGGGGGTTTGGAGACAAGATGCTCCTGTCATGAAATGCACATCTTAAAATTAGAAAAAGACACTGTGAAAACTTGTCATAGTGTGAAGAAAAAGGTTTTAGAGCAAGGAGAGTAAAATTCTCCTCCCACACTTGCCTTCCTATCTCTCTCTCCCTCCTTCTCTCTCCCTTTCCTCTCCTTTCTCTGTATCTTACTCTTTCTTATACTGTCTCACTTCATTACATCATATACCCATAAGTTGATGTGGGGACCCTTCATATTCCTATTACAAGCAATTCTTAAGCACTTATTATGTGATAGTCATTGTGATCAAAACTAGGGATAAAAACGATAAATTAGACTGTGAGTTATGGAGAGAAACTGGGTGTAAATCTCCTTTGTACCCCAAAAAACTGCCAATGCTTAATTAAGTTTCATAAAATAAAAACAGTGAGTACTAAAAACAGTAGTAAGAATAAAATTAATAATTGAGTGTTTGCTGTATGCCATGGTTTTAAAACATGGTCCCTAAACCAACAGCATCAGCATCAGCATCAGCTAAGCTACAATGAGGTCATCACCTCACACGGGTCAGAATGGCCATCATCAAAAAGTCTACAAACAATAAATGCTGGAGAAGAGATGGAGAAAAAAGAACTCTCCTACACTGTTAGTGAGAATGTAAATCGGTACAGCCATTAGGGAGACCAGTATGGAGGTTCCTTAGAAAAATAAAAAAAAGAGTTACCATATGATCCTGTTATCCCACTCCACTGCATATATCTGGAGAAAACTCTAATTCGAAAAGATACATGCACTCCAGTGTTCATTGCAGCACTATTTACAATAGCCAAGACATGGAAGCAACCTAAATGTCCATCGAGAGATGAATGGATAAAGAAGATGTCATATATATATATATATATATATCACATTTTA
>NW_020176572.1:886580-900586 GCF_003031525.2 Neophocaena asiaeorientalis asiaeorientalis | reverse complement strand
TATATATATATATATATATATATATATATATAAAATGGAATGTTACTCACCCATAAAAAAGAATGAAATAACACCATTTGCAGCAACATGGATGGACCCAGAGATTATCATACTAAGTGAAGTAAACCAGACAGAGAAAGATAAATATCCTATGATATTGTTTATATGTGAAAAAAAAAAGATACAAATGAACTAATGTACAAAACAGAAACAGACTCACATACTTAGAGAATGAATTTATGGTTACCAGGGGGTAAGGGGGTGGGGAGGAATAGATAAGGGCTTTGGGAATGACATGTACACACTGCTATGTTTAAACTAGATAACCAACAAAGACCTACTGTATAGCACAGGTAACGCTGCTCAATATTATTTAACAACCTAAATGGGAAAGAATTTGAAAAAGAAAAGATACATGTATATGTATAACTGAATCACTTTGCTGTACACCTGAAACTAACATGACATTGTTAATCAACTATGCTCCAATACAAAATAAAAAATTAAAAACAAACAAACAACAAACAAAAAAGAAATTAAGCACTCAGGTTTCCCTCTAGACTGACTAAATCAGAAATTCTGGGGTGGGCCCTGGAATCTGTTTTGTAATAAGCCCCCAGGTGATAGAATTGGACACTAAAGTTTGAGAACCACTTCTCTATGTTCAATAGTTTACATGAGTCATCTCATGTAATCCTCATAAGCCTTATGAGTCAGATACTATTCTAGCTTTGCATCATATATTATATATTGCTGCCTAACCAGTCATCCCAAAATGTGGTGACTGAAAACGAAAACAATCGGGGACTTCCCTGGTGGTGCAGTGGTTAAGAATCCACCTGCCAATGCAGGGGACATGGGTTCGTTCGCTGGTCTGGGAAGATCCCACGTCACAGAGCAACTAAGGTCATGCGCCACAGCTACCGAACCTGTGCTATAGAGCCCATGAGCCACAACTACTGAGCCCACGTGCCACAACTACTGAAACCCATGAGCCTAGAGCCTGTGCTCCACAAGAGAAGCCAACGCAATGAGAAGTCCACATTAAAAAAAAAAAAAGAAGAATCCACCTGCTAATGCAGGGGACATGGGTTCGATCCCTGGTATAGGAAGATCCCACATGCCATGGAGCATCTAAGCCCATGTGCCACAATTACTGAGCCTGTGCTATGGACCCCATGAGCCACAACTACTGAGCCTGCGTGCCACAACTATTGAAGCCTGTGTGCCTAGAGCCTGTGCTCCTCAACAAGAAGCCACTGCAATGAGAAGCCTGTGCACCACAACGAAGAGTAGCCCCTGCTCGCCACAACTAGAGGAAGCCCGCACACAGCAACAAAGACCCAACACAGCCAAAAAATAAATAAATAAATGTTCCTTTAAATAAATAAATAAATAAATAAAAACAACAGCAATCGTTGTGTCATTCTCTCATGATTCTGAGGTTAAGTAACCTCACAGTATGCTTTCACTCATTCAGGGTCTCTCATATGATTGCAGTCATATGATGGGGTTAGAATGATCTGAGGGCTCATTTGCACATATGTCTGTGGCCTGTGCCATGGAGACTTAGTGGCTGGGGAGCTGGAATAGCTGCAACTCTTGAGCATCTCTTTCTCATTCTCTCTAACCTCTTCATCCTGGTAGCTTCTGGGTAGCCAGACTTCTTAGAGGACAGCTTCAAAAGCAAAAATCCAAGGGGAAAGAGTGAGAGAGAGAAAGGGAAGCAGGAGCTATATCACCTTTTATGACCGAGCCTGGCAAGTCATATGACATCATTTCTCCATACCTACTAGCCAGGCGGTCACAAAGGCCTACCCAGGTTGAAAGGGAGAAGCAGAGACTCCACTTCTTTTTTTTTTCTAGGAGTATACTCTTCTATCTCTAGGTGTATAGTCTTCTATGTCTAGAAGCACAATCTTCGATCTCTAGGTGTAAAGTCTTCTGTCTCTAGGAGTATACTCTTCTATCTCTAGGTGAGACTCCACTTCTTGATGAGGGAATTGACAAGTTTTGAGATGAGGTGTCAGACTGGAAATATTTTTCCACTAATCTTTATAGAATATAATCTCCTACAATCTCCATTTTTCATCTAAGAAAATAGAGATGGAGGAATGATAAATAACTTGCCTAAGATTTCTTAGTAAATGGTAGAACAGAGATTTAAGCTGAGAGGTAGCAATCTTTATCAGAATGCAATACTGGTTTCCATACAGTTTACTCTCAACCAAGTGTATATGGAATATTTAACATTGATTATTTATTTCTGTCATCAAGAACCCAGGGCAATCTATACCATTACTTTTGCTGTTTTGCAGATGGGACAACTAGGGGTTAGAGACATTAAATAGCTTTTCCAAGTGTGCATGCCAGAATTTGAATACAGGTGGTATTTCTCCAAAACATGAAATCAAGCATAGCACTATGTCGCTGTTTTCTTTTATCAATTATGATCATTCATATCATGAATACATATGTATTTTTGTCATGTATTTTAGTGTTTTTTGTTTTCTTCTCTGCAATTTCTGCCTTTCTCAATTTATAAAATCATAATCGTTTCTTATTCCCATAATTTAAAATAAATTGCTCTACTTCCAGAAGTATACCTTTACCCTGAGTTAGGGATAGTGCCACTTTCTCTAGAAACTACACTGAAAGATTAATGTGATGGCTTAGTCTAGCAAGAAGGGCAGAAAGATGTCAAAGACAATAGGGAAAAGTTGAGGAAACTTGGCATATTTTTGCTGAAAATAAGAGATTAATGGAGGATAAAATTGATGCCTGAAAATATGTAAATATTAGTCATGGGGAAGAATCTAAACTTATGTGTAGCTCTCATGACAGGAAAGATATAAAACTAATGGTTATATATTTCAGGTAGGCAGATTTCGATATAGAACAAAGCCCTTTATAATGAGGACTGCGTGGCAATGAAATGGATTCCTAAGAGGTATATCTGTACTTGTGGTTGAAAAGATGTCAAAGAGATCAGCTGCCCAGTTATTGAAAATATTGCAGAAGAGCTTCCAACACTGGATAAATTGTCAAAGGGGATGGCATGTAAGACTGCTTCTAGTCCTAAGATTTTAAGATCACTGAGCAATTTATTGAGGATGTCCCTTCCACTGAACAGCGCTAGAACACCCAGGCATTCTCTCAGGCTTAAGTGAGCATTAGACTCTTGAGACTACAAGGGGCCCCACTGGGAATCTACCAGGATGACAAGAGGAGAGGGGATGCAGCTTGCCCACAGGACATGTCAACTCTTCCTTTTGTGGCAGTCCATGTAGCAGGTCACACAGCCATCTGAAAGCTGTCTTCTTTCCAGGTGACAACTTCAGGTCCAAGGAGACAAGATTGGTGGGTATAGGGCTGCTCTGGCTTAGAAGCTTCATATTCCAGAAGAGTCAATATCTGTCTTAACACCCCACATGAATAGCTTCTAGGGTGACCACCACATATTCATACAATACACATTACACAACACTCAGAGAATCCCAAAGCATGGTGTATTTATGTATTTATAGTTTGTTTATAGTTTTTCCCAATCCAGATGTACTTTAACACTCAGGGTTATTTTATTTATTTATTTTTTGTGGTATGCGGGCCTCTCACTGCTGTGGCCTCTCCCATTGTGGAGCACAGGCTCCGGACGCGCAGGCTCAGCGGCCGTGGCTCACGGGCCCAGCCGCTCCACGGCATGTGGGATCTTCCCAGACCGGGGCACGAAGCCGTGTCCCCTGCATCGGCAGGCGGACTCGCAACCACTGCGCCACCAGGGAAGCCCCCAGGCTTCCCTGGTGGCAACATTAGCGATGTTGCCTAGAAACGTGTTGACTTTCTTACTCTTATCAGTTTTTTCAGGGTAGCTGAGCTAGAGAATTAACTCAAGGTGGTTCTCATGCAGCAGGGGTGGTATTTCATTGACATTGTGCCTACAGTAGCATCAGAAATGTAATGTGGTATCAACTCCATTCTGAAGCACTTGCCACAGTGTCAGGCCCTTTGCTAAATAGCTTAAATGCAAGATTTCATTTCATCTTCAAAGCATCCCTATGTCCTAGCTACTATTTGTAGCCCCATTTTATAGACAACAAATTAAGTCTTGAGAGAATAAGGAATTTTTCAAGGTCATCCAGCTAGTGACAGGGTCTAAATCTGGATCTGGTTTTGCCTGTCTCCACAGTCTGAGCTCTTAACCACTTGTTTACTCACCAACTGTGTATTGACCTTCAAGTCTGTGTCAAGAACTTTGCTAGGAGCTAGGGATAAAGAATTGAACAAGACACATATGGAACCTATATACTGCCTGTAGCAACAACCTGTGCTAAATAATAACCATTACAGATTGAAAATGTCTAAGTACTAAATTATATTAAAGAAAAGTGTCACTGATGCCAGGGATGTGAGCAGTAAACTATTAAGTTAACTAAGTAGCTTCCCAAATAAGATAACTTGGGGTGACCAAGACCACCCAACAAACTCTGCTTCTTCCCTAGATTTGATCAAATAAAAGAGGCAAATAAAGACCTGAGATTCCTGTAATTTTGGAAGACTTTATGAAAGTCTTTATTGCTACCTCAATAGAAAAAAACAAAGATACCATTGTCTACTTTATTATATTCTTTTGAGGAATGAAAGTTAATTTAATAGTAGTGGCTACTTCAAGATAAATGAGTTTTACCTATACTTAGATTGAATAGAAGAATAATACAGGATTAAATTCCATTTACGTTTATCATGACTTTGACTGGGTGTCGCATGGATGGACTTGAGTCCCCATTCTCAGTCTTGGCATGGGAAGAGAAAGACTTATGGATTTGAAAGTGGCTTCAGGGCAGCGTTTCCAGATAAAATGCAGAACACTCAGTTAAATTTGAATTTCTGATAAACAAATTTCTACTCTAAGTATATCTCAAATATTGCACAGAACATACTTTTACTAAAAATGATTTGTTTTTTGACTAAAGTTCAAATTTAGCTGGATGCCCTGTATTTTCATTTGCTAAATCTGGCAACTCTGCTTCAGGGGTCCATGTGCTTAGCATTGCCAACCTGATTTTGCAGAGCTGGGACATACTCCGCCCTCTGGGAATGCATTTATTTTTTCTTTAGCCAGTAAATGTTTACAGAAGCCTACTGTCTGAGATGCATGTGCATATTGCAGGTGAAAAATATTGTGAAAGTCAAGAAATACATCAATTAAAATGACCACAAAATGGCCAGTATTTATAAAGGTGTATTCTCAGTGTCTGCAAACACTGCTGAGCCCATAGATGTATTCTTTCACTAGATCTTTATATCAACCCCAAGAAGTAGGTGTATTTAATATAAGAAGGAGCTGAGATGTGAGACTTGGAGATGGTAAGTCACTTACATTACTGCACATGGATGATACATGGCAGAGCCAGGATGGAGGCCTTGGGCTGCTTAATGCCAGAGCCTGAGCTTTGACCCATATACTACACTAAAATGGCATTGGATAAATACAGTTGGCTGAGAAAGGCTCACTACGAAAGTGCTTTGAATTAGATTTTGTAGTGGAATTAGGAATGGACCAAGTCAAAAAAATGGATGATGGAAGTGAGGACAGTCTTCTTGAGGAAATACCATGTCTGAAGAGTAGGAGAAAGGCAGGAAATGGGTAGGAAACCAGACAATGTTAGGTTTGGCATTCACCTCTTCAAGAAATATTTCCTGATTACTCCATCTTGGTCAAATACTGGTAATTTCTATTTCTGGAGAACCACAAGTTAGGATCACTTTATTTTACTGATAAGGATATGGTGCAATCAAATACTTAAAATTAATGTTGTCCCCAATGTGAATATAATAGCAAATAAATATAATAATGAACACAACGATAATACGCAAGTATTCACTATGGGCCAGAAATAGCTCAATGTACTTTACATGTATTAACACATACAGTCCCACAGCAACTCTATGAATTAGGTATCATTTTTGTCTCATTTTAAAGGAGAAGAAATTGAGGAATAGCAAGTTAAAATAACTTGCCCAAGAGTGACACTTCCAAAAGTGAATGTTTAAGTTGCACTCTCCCAAGTTCTAGCTATCCTTGTTTGTCAGCTGATTCATGGAAGTCTGATTCTGGACTAGGAAGGCTGGGCTATCAAGGTGCAGTATACAGTAATCCTAGCAGTCTGAAAGCTGAATGCACACAAGTAATTTTACATAATTAATTTAATTCAACATTTTTTTTTAAATTCAGTGCTGACGTCCCCGTGAAAAGCCTTCTGGAATGCTTGCCTATGCAGATTTTCATAATCAGAAGGCAACAGGAGACAAGCAGTAGCACAGGCTACTGAAAATGAAGTTCTAGACATATTCAGATGATGGGGTAACTGGGGAGGCTGCTCAAGCAGGCAGGTCGTGAACAATAAATGAGATGTCAACAGGCAAATCCGAGGAGCTTAGTAAAATATTTCAGACACAGAATTGTGCTGACAGTCTTATATGGGTGTGTGTTCAAGGAAACAATGTTGGAGTATGAGAAGTGATACAAGTAAAATGTAAGGGTCGAATGTGTGCTAGGTGGCTTCTACTTGCACTAAATTATTTGTTTTGCTATCAGAGCACACGAATGGACATTATTATACCCATTTGACAGCTAGAGACTGAGGCATAGAAAAGTTATATGTAGTGGCCAAGGACACATAATTAGTAAGTAGAAAACAGTATTTCTTACTAATGGTCACTTCTCTTATTGCGAAAACATATCTACTTTCCATCTATTCATTTATTTCCCCAAATATTTAATCAGTTTCTGTGGAAGCACTTTTATTTTGTAGTAAACAAAACAGTCACAGCTCCTGAAAACATGGGGCTGTCAGTCTCTCATTTATACTGTCCCTGTCATCTGATATTAATTGGTTGTTTCATTTTTTATTTTTCTAATTGTGAATACCTTGTTTCATTTAGCATAGATCACATCTGTTCTGGATTGAGGAAAGATGAAAGTATTGGCTGAGGTTTGAGCTAGGTAGGATCCAGGGCAGAAAGTTAAAAAAAAAAGAAAAACTCAAGTTGGTGTGGCTGTCAATCTGGTACGTTGTCCAAATGCTAAACTGAAAAGCAAATCAGTAGTTGTCTACCGTGGGACTTCCAGAAACAAGTCATTGTCTGTGCTTAATTAAAATGCCAGACTGACATCTGACACATCAGAAGTCTATGACAGCTTCAGATGGTTACATTATAGGGGAAGTTGCAGTGGTGGGGAAACAGAGAAGGTGAAATGGTACCCAGAGCCCTGGCCTACATTTAGGGTCAAAATCAGCCCATTCTCTAATCACCTGGGCATTGTTGGTACAACAGTATACTTGTATTTGTGAATATGCAGAAGTTCATATTTTTCTCCTTCCAAAGTGCTGAAGGGAAGGGAGTACAACCCAGACTGCAAGGGTGGATTGTGACAGATCCTGGACTTTCTTCATCTATTAATTAAAGATGAAGACATTTTTACAATTTAAATCCAAGGAAGGAAGACCTGGGCCAAAATACCTTCAGGGAAAATTTTAATTTTTAAACTTCAGTGGATCACACGTTTTCATGACCTACAAAGGCTTTCCATGATTTTATCACCTCCCCTTAAGCCCTGATCTCACCTTCCACAGCTGCCTGCCTGCCTGCCTTGCTCAGTTCTCCCATCCCTCTGGTTTGCTACTCAGGCCTTCAAAACGCTCTCCACCACAGGGCCTTTGGATCTTCTTTCCTTTCTGTCTCAAATTCCTTTCGCTAGATATCTGCCTCCTCAATGCTCAATGCCACTCTGACTGACACTCTTATTTCTAAATCACAGTTAAGAAACCCAGCCCTTTTATTTACTCTATTTATTTTATCCATAGTAATTATGGCTTTCAAAAATATTTTATAATTTATGTGTTCTATTTATTATTTATTGTCTGGATTTCTTAATAATACACAATCTCTATATGGGCAGGGATTACTTTTCTCTTTTCACTAATGAGTCTCAAGTGTTTAGGAACACACCCTGCATGTCATAGCCTGTCAATAAGTGTTTGTTGAAAGAGTGACAACATTTTCTCATATGTAATATTCCACAAGCGCACACCTACATTCACATCATCCTGCCCAGATTTTAGGTTAATTCTGATTCACAGCTTTGCTCAAAATGAAATATAAAGTGCTTATAATCTAGCATAAAAAACTGATCTCAAAGTGGAGGTCTGGTCTATCAGTGCCCTACAGGATGAGTTAGGTCTTAGTAAAGTACACATTCTTTAGTAGAGCTGTTTGTTTGTTTTTCTGGAAGGGGAGCCACAAATTGGAAATCTCTACCATGTTATCTAGTGTAAGAATTGTTTTTTGCTTATAAAATTAGAAATTAACAAGAAAATGCCCAGAAAAACAAGTCAATCAAATTTTACTTTTTCTTTCCAAACCCTTGACAATAATTCGGTACAAAATAAACTTTAAAAGAAAACCACAACTGAAATTACCAACTATTTAGAAATGAAAACCAATCAGTTCACTACACATGCTTTTGGTAACAGTCAAATATAAGCATATAGACTTAAATGAAATTATTAGAAAGCAAAATGAGTAAGTTTTACCTAAGTTCCAAACTCAAAAGTATAAGAAAAAGAAAATAGAAGTGGATTTGATTTATAAAGTAATTTTTTGAATGAGTGTTTCAAAATAAATGATGAAATAGAGAATCTTTGTTAAGTTAAATTATCAAAAGAAAAAGAACAAGGAAGGGAAGGAGAGAGAAAGTGTATAAGAGAGAATTCAAATAAATAAAATTGGGAATAAGAAAGGGGGCATAACTACAGATATAGAAAAAATTTAAATATTTTTGAAAGTTTAATGTATATAAAAATAGGTGTAAAAGGATTTTATTGCATTATCCTGTGTAATACTGAGTGATTAGAGACAATCTTACTATCCAGCTAGGAAGAGAGTAGTAAAATAGCTTTTGGTATTTCACACTGAAATATTATACAAGAGTTAAAAAGGTTGAGATAGATATAAATATATACATTTATATACATATATACATTTATATTACCTTCCAGAATACATAACACACACACACACACACACACACACAAACACACACACATTATTAGATTAACTGAAAAAAGAAAATAGCAAAATAACATGATCGCCCATATTTGAAAACATTTAAAAAGAAAAATAAATCCCTAGTAAGCCAAATATATTTTTATTATATATATTTACATAAATTTTAAAAAATCTGGAAATATATAAGGAAAACTCTTAATTCTTATTTCTTCTAAGAGTGGAATGATTGGCAAGGCTACAAGTAGCCTTTCACTCTTGGCTCTATGCACTTTCTTGTTTGCATTTTTAATAATGAAGATATACTCAAATATTACTTGTATAATAAAAATTTATAAAGTACCCTTATCTATATAAGTAGTATGTAATTATTATAATTAGAACTCTGGTGCCAGTATATTTTTCAGGTAAACAAATGTAGATTCAGATAAACATATATTACTTCAAGATAATTCCTTTCTTTGTGAATTTCAGATTACCTAATCACTGCTAAATCTACTGTCATTAGCTACTGCACTTTGCTGTTTAAACAAACATGCAACCATTTAAAAAAAAATATACATACCTGTGTGTTAGGCTTCCTCCTAGACATTAATATTACAGTAATTAACTATGATGATGATGACAATGTGATCATCATCATAAACCCATAGAGCTTTGCAGATAGCCATCACAAGTGCTTTTGAGTTCATTCTGTATGGAATAAAATAATTTTTTGGAATGGAGAAGTAATATGATTAGATTTAGACGTGAGCTGTTCTGTTGTCAGATTGGAGGGAGGACTATGATGGAACAGTTTGGAGGCAGAAAGACCAGTTAGGACAGTGAATCTTCCTTGAGGACACCTCAGAAAAAGTGAGATGGAGGTAAAAGATTGATTACTAAGCCTCACCCCAGTAATTAGATTTTCTAAGAGAGACCAGGAATGATCTCTTTCTCTGTGTGTGTTTTGTGTATACACATGCACATGTAATAAGTATTTTTAAAATACCCACAAGACTCTGGTGATCAGCTAAGTGTGAGGATCTCTGAGCAAGGAAAATATGTACAATGATCCAAATAATCTTTGGAGAGCTCAAGAATAAAAAGAAAGGGGCAGAGTGAGAAATGTATAATGGAGAGAAATTACATTAGGAGAGTCTTTTTAGAAGGAGAACCTATTTTTTTTTTTTTTTTTTTTTTTGTGGTACGCGGCCCTCTCACTGTTGGGGCTTCTCCCGTTGCGGAGCACAGGCTCCAGACGCGCAGGCTCAGCAGCCATGGCTCACGGGCCCAGCCGCTCTGTGGCATGTGGGATCTTCCCGGACCAGGGCACGAACCCATGTCCCCTGCATCGGCAGGCGGACTCTCAGCCACTGCGCCACCAGGGAAGCCCTAGAGAACCTATTTTTAACTTTCTGAAAATCATACAGGTTTGGATGATACCTTTACCAATTCTTATTTCCTTGTTCACTTTTCTAGTCATCATTTCTGGAACGAGTATTTTCATTTTACTTCAGATTTATTTAGAATGTATCTCTCTCTCTCTCTGAAGAGGTCCAATTCTTTCTTTTCTTTATTTTACTTTATTTTATTGAAATACAGTTGATTTATAATGTTGTGTTAATTTCTGCTATACAGCAAAGTGATTCTGTTATACATATGTATACATTCTTTTTTATATTCTTATACATTATGGTTTATCACAAGATATTGGATATAATTCCCTGGTATACAGTAGGACCTTGTTGTTTATCCATTCTAGATATAATTGTTTGCCTTTGCTAACCCTAAACTCCCAATCCATCCCTCCCCCTCCCCTCTCCACCTTGGCAATCACAAGTCTGTTCTCCATGTCTGTGAGTCTGTTTCTCTTTCATAGATAAGTTCATTTGTGTCATATTTTAGATCCACATATAAGTGATATCATATGGTATTTGTCTTTCTCTTTCTGACTTACTTCACTTAGTATGATAATCTCTAGGTCTGTCCACGTTGCTGCAAAAGGTATCATTTCATTCTTTTTTCATGGCCAAGTAGTATTCCTCTCTGTACATGTACCACACTGAAGAGGTACAATTCTAATGAGAGGATGGAGAGACTGGTTGGGCTAAAGAAGAAAGTGGAATAATAGAGAAAGGATCTTTGGCAAAACAGAGCATCATATAAATGAACAAAATGTCCTGCTTGACTACTACTCCTAGTTGTTTGTTTATTGTCCTCTGTATATAATACTCCAATGACATATCACTGTCTAAAAGGTCTAATGGGATCTGGACCTGAAATTTGTCCAGCCTTCTCTTAATCTAGGCTTCCCCTTCCTTGCTCTGATACTGCCGTGCAGACGTTCTGGCCTGAGAGTCTTTGGCCTTGTTCCCTTGTCTGAAACCATCTCCCTGCTTCCATTCAAAGTTGCCACCTTCTCAGCCTCTAGATTTCAGTTTAGGTGTCACACCCTCAGAAATACTGTTCTTGACCTTTCTACATAAAAGAGGTTTCCCTAGTTTTACTTTCATCTCTGCTCATTTCCTTCCTAGCTCTTATCACAGTGTGTGATGCATTTGTTGACTGATATATTTTCAGTCTTCAGCAGTAGGTTATGAGGCTATCGTGGCAGGGACTGTGCCTCCTTCTCCATTGGGTGTAGCCAGCCCCCATCAAAATGCCTGACAGACACTTAGTATTCAAATAATACTGTTAGAGAAGTGAAATTTGAAGAAAAGCAGACACAGTAATCATAAGTTACAAGCAGCTAATTTTAAGAACCCAGAATTCAAAGACTATGTTCTCATATATGTTAGTATCAGAAGGCAAAATATACATATTCATGTATATGCTAGTCATGAAATTAAGCTGCTCAGGGATCCAATCTCTATCATTTGAGGTTATTCATTTCTATTTTGGCTGTACCTGAGTTCGCTGCAAGATAGTTTGTCAAGATTTTTCCTTTTTTTAAAAGCTAATGGCCTTGTCATCCCCAGGAGGGGCCTGAGGCTGCGTGTGGAGGTGTACAGAGGTTTCCACTGGCCGCTACCTGCTAAACTGAATATACTTAGCTACCTTGTCAAGTCCTAGAATTGTTTGATTTTCTGCAGGAAATGTTTGCCTTTGAAAACTCCAGTGGGGAAATAGCTTTTTCACCTCTGCTCAAGAGAATTAGTTTAACATTGTCTGAAGATGAGATTCATCCCCTGGAGGAGGTACCGAGCATCTAATGAGCTTAGGAACAAATCAGAAAAACAGCAGGGAGTGGATTCCAACCCCCACCCTCACCTTGGTTCCATAAAAAAGTCTGTTTTAGTTGTTTGCATGAGTGAACTACCCATTTAAACTGAGTTTTGTCTGTGTGTTATATTGGATATGTATAACTCTGATATGGAAACACGTCTAGCTACATTATGCATTCTGAAAGGTGTATGATTTTGCTCCTTGGAGTGCATTCTATTTAAATATTCATAAATACATTATCTACCAGGCATGTAGTTTTATCTCTTTTATGTCTACTATGAGTCCTGCTTCTGGCAGTTTCAGCCAGAGCAACTTATACCCACATAGTCATACACACGCACGCACACACACACACACACACACACACACACACACACACACACAAGCATACATATAGTCACTGAAACAGTGACTGCCCAACAGTTATTCTCAACAACTGCTTCCATTACCTCAGATTAAGCTTGATCATTAGCTAGTACCTCCTCTTTCTTTCAGTAGGATTTCCTCCCAACTCAATCTCTTCTCTGAAATTAAGCATCTGACATTGGCTCCTTGGACATTGTTTTTGTATTTGTTCATGCCGGCATTTGATCCTCAATTCTCCTTAATAGATCGCCACTTGTCTCACTCTTCTGTTTTACTACAGTTCTTGCTACCTATGGAAGAAGTCCCTTTTCTAGTTCAGCCCTCTTAGAACCCAGGCTGCAATAGTGGCTCTTTGACTGGTGGTTTAACTGTACAAGATCAAAGGAATAGGCGAGTTTGAAAACAAATTGTTTTAATCTTTAATCATGTAGATTTAGAAAGAATATGTATACTCCAAATGGAAATTGGGTAGGAAAACTTTTAACAGAAAAACTTTACCCCCAGAACAACACTGGTTTGATAGTGCAGGAGAGTACAAATGAGCCAATGAGAGAAGATACTATATGTAGTACTCTCTAGATGAGCTTGTTTCTTTGTTGTTGTTGTTTTGTTTTTCATTTTATAGTTAAGTAGAGAATTAAAGCCTTCCAATTATAGAGGAACAAAAACATTTTTTTTCTTTGCCTTATTTTGTTTGGAAGGGCAGAGAATACATACATGTTACACATGTATGTGTACATGTGTAACACATACATCTCAAAAATTTTCTAAATATCTTAAAGCATGCCAATTCTCATAACTAGTAAGTGACAGTTAAGTACCCTGGCCCTCACCATCATTATGCATTTCCTGGGTTATTGCAGTGACCTCCTGACTTAAGTCCCTGCTTTTGCCCTTGACCTCCTTTAATTTTTTCATCTGACTGAAGGTAAAATCAAAGTTCTTATTACAATCTTTAAATTTCTCCATGCTTTCAGCCCAATTCAAGCTCTTGATGCTCTCCTCTCTCACTTTCTCTTCCTTTCTTGTTCCTTAAACTTCTCAGGCAACACATACCTTAGATCCATTGCACTAGTTTCTAGTACTATTCCCAGAAATCTCATTCTCCAGATATCTACATAGTTAGGTCCTACATTTCCTCCATGTCTTTACTCAAAAGATATAAAGTAGGGCTTCCCTGGTGGCACAGTGGTTGAGAGTCTGCTTGCCGATGCAGGGGATGCGGGTTCGTGCCCCGGTCCGGGGAGATCCGACATGCTGCGGAGCGGCTGGGCCCGTGAGCCATGGCTGCTGAGCCTGTGTGTCCGGAGCCTGTGCTCTGCAACGGGAGAGGCCTCAACAGTGAGAGGCCCGTGTACCGCAAAAAA